>NW_024105284.1:660000-821907 GCF_016802725.1 Solenopsis invicta
AATAATATTTCTAATAAACTTTCTAATGGTATTTCTAAAGTTTCTGAACACAAAAAAAATTCTAAATCAGGAAAATTCTAAACAATGGAAAATTAAAAATATACAATTTGTTGACAAAGTACTGCGTTTCTTTTAAACTAAATTAATTTTTAAAATTATTTTTTATGAATATCCATTTTACAACCACTATTCTTCTTCCACCAATTATACAGTACATTAGATTTTTATAAATCACGTCTCAAATAATAAGTATTTTATTATTTTCAGTCTAGAATCTGTCAAACAATACTTTGACAAATGTAAGCGTTCAAATTTCAATAAAAAATATTAATTATAAACAAAGTTATTCAATAAAATCAAAATAGGTGTCATATTATCCTCTTCTCCTCTATAACTATTGGTTGGTGAAACATTGTAACGTTGAAACAACTTATGTAATGACCTCATTTCATAGTGTCGTCCACACTTTACATATTTTATATTGTCAAAGATTTTGACGTTTAAAACCAATTATAAATTTACGAGCCGCTGTAAGAAGCCACTAATTTTGCATATTTTGCAATAGCATGTACTAGAATAAGTGATGATATAATGAATGTTTACAAAAACGTTATTCTTACGAAAATTAATATTACGCGATAATTGAATGTATTTGAGGTAAAAAATTGTATTTTTCTTTGTTTGACCATTGCATTAAACATGTATATGTATACATTAATTTTTATATCAATATTACGACAAAAGTGATTTCAAGCTGTACTTTCACAAAAGTATCCTTTGACGTTTGGCAAGCTATTAATGAAAAAATCAGATGACGTGGAGTTAATGCTTGACGACAACCGTGGCAGATTGTTTTTGTCTTATAGAACGTGGAAAGCGTAAAATATAAATAATAATATTGAAAATAAAGAGACAGAATATAATTTTCACTGTTACTGATGAAATCTGAATTTTCTATATGCCCCATAGAATACTGTTTGCAAAAGCGATACATAAAACATATAGTTTACATTGTGTTACGTTATTACGCTGAAAATACAAAATTACAGTACTTTCTACATGATTTCATCGTGGTATCAAATTATATTCAGACATGTCAAAATTGAATTATACCATTCTGTGATCTCATCTGTCAGCGCTTGTATGAGTTGCGTTTTGAATACGTGTATGATCTCATCACAAAATATATAATTTCCTCATTTAATTGTCGATGCGGTGGTGGTGATTGCAAAATAAAAAGAACTCTAAAAACGTTAACGCATTAGTCGCTCAGTGAATAACTCACAAAAATACGAGAGAAAAAATAGCAAATTGTTACGTTCCGATCGTAGCATGCGAGAAATCGTAAGTATCCTTTATACACTTTTTATATATTTTTTCCGCTCACATCCATATTTTTATTTACAGAACATCGCCACGCTATACACCTCGCATTTTGGGGAGGAGATTGGCATTGACGTCCACAACGTATAAATATCTCGACATAGGAATCAGCGTGGGACCTACATCGTTTGTGGAGATACTTATTGGTGACAACCGAGATAATCAAATAATCTTACCTCATGCAACGTAGACAGCACAGTTCCAGAAACGTATGGACATTGAGCGATTCGTGCAGTCGACTTCGCTTTCCTCAGTATTACCAATTCAAGATCTCATTGTACAACTCATTAAACTACGTAATGAAAATATTATTAAACTAACCATTACGTGATATTTGTATGTATTTGAAACCAAAAACTGTTCTTTTTCTGCTTGAACTTGAACATTATGTTGAACATATATATTGTTCTTTATATCAATATACATACACAGTGAGCAAAAAATATAAACATTTTTGTATCTCTTTTACGTCAAAATTAGGTTAATAATAAATGTGATGCAGTAAAACTCTTGCGAGAAAAATATGATAAAACCTCGCTTTTAGAATGTGAAATGTTAGCTTACGCTTTAGATACTATTGTACATGATGCATTACATGGCAAATAAATATAAAAGAATGAAAAAATGTAAAAATGTCTTCAACATTATCTTTTCCTATACCTGATCATTGCCTTAAAAGATAAAGCGTTAGTCATACTATATGAACAAGAACATAACGTGTGTGAGTGTGAGAGAAAACTATGTACAATAGAGAGAGAGAGAACGAGAGAGAAAACTATTCGTGGGACTTAGGGTAACGGTGGTGGGGCAATTTCTCCAAAATTTGTTATTTTATTTTAAATTTTTAATAAATTGACGTAAAATTAATATAAAAACTATTTTGATTAATAATATAATATAAAAATTAAGTTAATAAGTTAATATAAAATTATTTTAATTAATAAGTTAATATAAAATTTTTTTTAATTAATAGGTTAATATAAAAGTTATTGTAATTAATAGTCTAAAATAAAAAAATTATTTTAATTAATACCTTGATATAAAAATTATTTTAATTAATTGCTTGATATTAATTTAATTAATTAAAAAAAGGAAAACTTCCCTCTCTTCTCCTCCCCTTTCTTCCCCCTTTCCCACTCCAAATTGAGTTAGAACCGGCCTACTATATCTACTTACTATCATTATTCTTAATGACAAGATTATTGAATTCGATTGGTACCATAAACCGACATTCTCAGGACGGTATCTCAACTTTCGTTCTTGGCACCCTGTCTCTCAGAAACGCGCTGTCGTCATGGGCCTTGTCGACCGGGCTTTTCTTCTGTCTCATCCGAGGTTCCACGGGAATCATTTGAAACTCATTAACATCCTTTTGAACAATGACTATCCCCTAGATTTCATTTTCGAAATTATTCATGAGCGACTTACAATTAGATGCTTTTTTTCGAAAAAGTCTAAAAAACAAGCTCTTGGCAACACTTCGAATACAATTGAGAAAACCATCTGATTTACTATTCCTCTTTTCCCTCTAATATCAGACAGATTTTAAAACATTTTTAGAAATTCCGACATAAAAATTGCCTTTTACAGTTTGAACAAACTCTGTAAATTTATCAAAGTTCAGAAGGATGTCCTTCCATCTTCCTCCCGTAAAGATGTCATCTACGAAATCTCTTGTTGGGATTGTGACGCGTTATATGTTGGACAAACAAGCAGACATTTAAAAACTTGCATCTCCGAGCATCGCAATCATATTCGTAGAGACATTTCTTCTCACTCAGTCATTACGGATTACAGATTGGATTTCGGTCACGAATTTGAATGAAAGAACTTTGACGAAAGATTTTATTACAAGCGACTTATTTCGGAAGTTTTATATATCAAACAACAACGTAATGACCTTAATTTACAATGAGTCACCAATTGCCTACACCATGCTTATCTGTGTATCGTCAATAACTTATGATCCGTGTGCTCACCTTATTTATTTCTGTATTTATTCTTACTCTTGTGCTTACCATATCTTTCTTTATATTTATTTTCATTCTCGTGTTTCATTCTCGTAAACCACATTTATTTCTGTATTCATCGGTTCGACCTGCAGCAATCCTAATTTCGCTTAGTATATTTTTGATTCTCGCACACACTGGACGTGCTCACCGCTCGAGCAGATTATGTCTTTATATATCTATTGTGATAAGAATCTTATTAATACCATGGATTACTTTTATTTGTGACAATTGCCGATTTTGAGATGAGCTCTTTTCTCTTAGTTATTTCCCGTGATTCACACTTTTTATTTCGTAGTTTGAGCCATGCCGATCACTCTCGAGCCGAACAACTTGACTCCCAGTCAAAAATAGTTCCTCAAAACGATGTCGTTTCAACATCGTTAAGATTGATTCGAAACTTACGTCAAAACTATAACATTTTTGAGTAACCAAAAGTTGCGTATATAAAGAGAATATAGGAAGTTTCATACATTTTTTAATATTTTTGGAATGTATATGTAATAAATAATCTTATATTCTGGAAAAATTTGTTTAAAAATCGAATCGATATCGATTCGACATCAATTCGACGATGCGATAATGCAAAAAAAAAAAAATTAACTAACTGCATTTCTATTTTTTCATCGTTCATTTTTATTATTTATTACATGAAAGAAAAATGGAATGATTTTCACATGTAATGATTTATAAAATCAACGTCATTCGACATCGATTTGAACAATAATTTTATTAGTTATCTAAAATTTTTTTCAGAATTTTTATATTAATTGGAACACTTTAGAAATATTGAAAAATCCATATTTTTTCTCCGAATTTTTCATATATATGTGTATTTTTAAATATTCTAAAGTTTACATTAAAAAATCTGAGAACTATTCTAAAAAATATGTTATACAGAAGATCAGAAAAATTCCAAGAAAAGTTTTCATTAAAGTATATAAACTTGTCTCAAATTTTTAAATAATATAATTTTCAAAATTTTCAGATATTTTTTAGTCATTTTCAGAATTTTTCAAAATTTCTGTAATATTTTATAGTTTTTAGAAAATTTCTCAGTTTTTTTATAGAATATTAGAATATTTCAGAATTTATGCATACATGAAGAATTAAAAAAAAAACTTAATTATTTAATATTTTTGAAAAATATTCTGTAATTCGTATAAAAAGTATATCTCAGAAAAATTTTTATCAGCAATAGAGCTAATGATGTCTTTCTTCGCAAACCGATTTTTCTAGTTTTATCTTTTTTGTATACCAAAGTTATTACAATACATACGTTTATAAACTATATTTTTCTTCCGATGTTTATTTTGAAATAGAATTGTTGCAGCATGATATACCTTCTGTGTTTGATCAAATTAACCAAAGCACATGTACTCCGATTAGATAATCTTAATCAAATAATCTATTTTTAATAAAGCGATGAAAATAAAACAATTTTTGAAAAAATAAATTTAATCAAAAGTGTTATTATCTTAAATACACAAAAATAAAAAAAATACCTTTAGCAATAATACTATCTCGAACCAATATCGAAACGATCTCGATTTTTCAATTATTTTGCCTAGTCAGAAATAATTCTTTAAAAAGAAAAAATTATTTTTTCGTGTTTGACGAGATGTTCTCGAAAAATATCAAAATAGCTCCTCGATATCGTTTCGATATCGTTTCGATGTCGAATCGAAAATTACTCGAAATTGGAGTTAAAAATCCATCGAAATTAATAAAAATTTCAAAAATTTTCGACTTGCATTTTCGACATCAAAATAACATCGTTTCGAAAAACTATTTCTAACTGGGCTATTTCTCGACAACTTTCTAACAAAAAAGCGCTCCGCCTCATTATCGGTTGCTTTACTGAAGAGATTGTACGCTGAAGATGGCTCAAAGCAAGAGCCAAAACGTTCGAAATTAAATTATGTCTCTTTACTTGTAAACCAGTGATTATTATTTTCTGCGCACTATTACCCGCGCCCGACTCGTATTAGCCATTTTATTTTATTTTTATTGTTTTAATTTCACGAGTCTCATTTCTTATTAGAAGATTTTAGTTTTGGAAAAATTAAATCTAAACTCGAGTTACGTTTGGGGAAGATCATATGACTCAAACTTTTTACGCGCAGTTTACGAATCGTAAGCAAGAATTTGGAGAAGATTTGGCTTCGTTAGCAGCCGATTTAGAACGACTTTCACGTTTAGCCTATCCCGAGTGTTCTCACGAAGTGCGCGTAAGATTGCTTGTGCTCAATATTGCAATCTCTGACGGGTTTTTGAGACGCACTCTTCAACATGAGGAAATTACTTCCTTGCATTCTGCAATTGAGGGCAAAAGCAATTAAAACTATTCAAGAACATAATTTTTCTCAAAAAGGGGAAAATAAAGAAGTAGAGAATGTTTCAGTTTAGGTTTTGTATAATAATTTAAAATAAAGGATGTGGGAGAGAGTTACGATTTTAGGTTTAGGATTTCTTCTTTTCGAAATTAAAATTTCGTCTCAGGGGAGAGGAGAGAGACGTTCTCTCGTTCCTTTTTCTTCCTGGAGGGTATTGGATTGGGAATGACACGGGCGACGCTCGGTAACCCGTGGCAAGAGCCCGGGGTAGAGCAGGAAATCGTGCTTCCCTGGAAGTCCACGCCTTGGAGGACGAGTTTGGAGAATCGTTCTTTCTTCGGAAACTGAGAATGGGTTTTAATTCTTTTTTTAGAATTTCTTGAATTAGCACAAGAGAATGGATTCGCAACGAACAGTTCAGTTTCCCGAAGCAGAGACCCGGGTGAGAGCAGAAAATCGTCATTTTTGTTTGATATTGCTCGAGACGACGCTCGGTAACCTGTGGCAGGAACCCAGGGTAGAGCAGAAGGTCGTCGAGTGGATTGTGATTGTAGATGCGGACGACGCTCGGTAACCTGTGGCAAAAGCTGGAAATGGAGCGGAAGAGTCTAAGATTTCTTATTCTCCCAGAAAAGTGTTGGTTTGGGAATGACGCTGACGGCGCTCGGTAACCTGAGGCAAGAGCCCAGAGTAGAGCAGAAAATTGTCAGATTTGAGTCTTTTGCGGGAAAATTTTATCTTAAAATTTTGTTTAAGTTATAAGGAAAAAGAATGATTGATTTTAAAGATTTTCCTTGCAGGGTTTTGTTATTTAGAATTGATTACTCGTCGGATTTCTTTTTTTCGTTTCAGTTATAAGAAATTTTTGAGACAACGTTCTTCATGTGGAGGATCACTATAGTACTTCTTTTAAAGAAAACTGCCTTGCCCCGGGTTTTTAAACCGTGGATTTTCCCGTGGGACTGAGGGCAAGTGCCGAGGCAGGAACTTGGTGTTTTTCGAGACATTCGGTCCACGGTAGATACCCCCCTTGCTCGAAGTTTTTGAAGAAAAAAGATTCCTCAGAAGAATTCTTCGAAGGATTTCTTTGAAGAGGTTATTCTGTGAGAACGGAGGATTTCTTCAATTAGCAAAAATAATAATTCCAGTGTCGTTTGAATCCAAGAAAGTGGCTCGGAATCTTGTGAGCAGTAACACTCAGATAGGTCCTAGAGACAACAAGAGGTCCGAAGATGTGAGAAGAGTTTGTGATTGTCGGGACAACAAGTTTTTAAAAAGAGGGGCAGTGTTATGCCCGTTCTTTGGCTGAACTTGAGAAGCTGGCCAAAGGAACTTCGATTAGAAGCGCGGCCGGCTTTTGTTCTGTTCTGGAACGCGGAGCTGTCACAAGATATTCTAAATAATTCCGCTACGGTTTTATTGTACAAAGTTATTAGATTAAAGTCAGTGTTCCTTTTTATAAAAGAGTGTCTAATCATTTCGTGTCGTGCGTTCGTTCTTCACTTCGCGAGTGTTTTGTGTGCTCGTCTCATCGAATACAACAATAGAATAACCACACGATAGAATTAAAGAAGCATTATAAAATTCTTCAATTGTTTTAATGAAATAATAAAATGATGTTATAATGTTATAAAAGTGAGCCTTAAAAATTGATCTCCGACATAAAAGTAAATGAATTGTTATGAAAGTACAGTATATTAAATACTATACTAGCAGAATATTTGTGTCGAATAATTCATTGATTTAAATATTCTTATTTAAGTATTTTAGATATTATGTTAATTTAAAATCTGCAAATTTTCAAATTTGAAAAAATAATTTAATTAATTAAAAAATACTATGACATTTTTTTTCACTCTAAAGTAACAAAGCATGAAAAAGTATTGCAGATATGTCAATAACGGACATAGTAAAAGGTATTGTATTAAAAATGTTAGATTAATTATTTAAAACTATTTCAAATTAGAACGTTTCAACTTATGTGAGTTCTCTCTCTCTCTCTCTCTCTCTCTCTCTCTCTCTCTCTCTCTCTCTCTCAGCCAATTTTATCAATATTTAAAACTACCTATCCATTCAAAAAAAGAAATACATAGAGGATATAATTTACTAATCAATATAAAAGCGGAAATAAAAAAGTGTCATATGTGCAACAAAAGCATATTAAAATTTATCGTTATATAGTAAATAAAAATAAAAAGTAGCAAGCTACATCAAAGATCAGATATTTATATTAACATTATATAATGTACTATAAATAAAAATCGAAACTAGATTATAACAAACATATAATGTATTATAAATGATAATCAGATTAGAAAAGTTAATGTTTCTCCATGGTAGAAAAAATCCCGAAAAAGTAAAATTTTTCATATCTGTTTCTTTGCTCAGAAATAAGAAAAAGTATAGTCAATTAAATAAAATTTCATTAAATGTCAATTCAAATTTAACTTGTATCGTTCATATTTCTTTGTCATTAATGTAAAATTTTAAGCATATTAGTAATAAGATCCCAAATTTAAAAAATTATATCAGACTGAATTGAAGAAACTTCTTACTTGCAGCGCGAACATTACTTGACGAGTATTGTTTTATTTTTAATTGCATTTTTTATATTTATTTATCATTTAACAATAAATTTGTAACTAAATTATTAAAACTCTTGAAATTAAACAAATAAATAAATTGTACAAAACAGCAATAAAGGCCAGACGCGGATGATAATGCAAAGTTTATATTTCTTTTTCATATACAATAATTTAATCAAAACATATGCAGCAGTCCATTCATTGTTTAACTGCGTTTTGTCTTTGTCATGCAAGTTTGAATTTTAATATTTGACTTATTTATACGCTAAATTATTCATTTTTTCACTCCTTCTTGACTAATTATAACTACGGTTAATTCATCGCTTTGCGTTCTACAGATGGGAGAGTTTCTAACTACTTTACAGTCAGATGATAATTTCCAAATTGCAAACAACTTTGGACTAATTACCTGAACTCACAAATATCAATGGAATAAAAGGCTTGAATTTTCCTGCTTTAAATATCTAAATAAATGCTTCGGTTTCTTCATTCTTTACGTTTTTTTATTGGCATTGTTAGCTTCCCACTTAACATTGCGCTAAAGATGGCTTAAATTGTGAACCGAAACAAACATACGTTTTGATTAAATTATATGTAGGTATATAAAAAAGAAATATAAACTGTGTACTATCATCCGCACTCTTATTGCCGTTTTGTATAACTTATTTGTTTTAAATTTGTTTTTGTTGACTACATATGCAATTGTTTTTCATTTTTATTTTTATTTTTATATCGACTAATAACTTCTATTCTCAATTTATTTTTTCTTCTAAACAATGGATATATTTAGATACTGATAGAATTGGCTGAGGATGATCTACACAAATTAAGTTAAAACATTTTAATTCATAATGGTTTTAAATAAACAATTAATGTAACATATTTAATACAATATCTTTTATCGTACTAGTTATTGACCTATCTAAAATACTTTTTTTTAATTTTATTAGTATTTCTGAAAGATATTCATACAAAAAATCAGAAAAGTTTTCTAAAAAAATTCAAAACTTGTGTAGAAATTTCAAAAATTTATATGAAGAATTAGAAGAAAAATTTTCAATCTCTCCTCCGCACGCACGCATGCACGGGCGCACGCACATGCACGCATCCATAGTATCATCGTATTCTGCATTATAAGAGTGATTCACAAGAGATATAGAATTTAAATTGCATGGCATTTTTCACCTATCACGGCTATCATATGTTTCTTGTTATTTCATAGCTGTCCTTTCTAAAAAAAGCATGTAAAAAAAATATACCGAAGTTATTGTTGTCGCTTTTCCACGATGCCGATTGGTAATCTCGTTGCGCTAATTGTGTGAGCGGCTGTCATCGAAAATGACGTATTTTGACTATGTGTATTGATGTGTTAATAGTAATAATAAATTTGTAATTTGTATGAAATTATGTAAGATTAAAAGCTTTGCAGCGCACGCCTATTTTATCTAGCATTTTTAAATTAATAAAGTTTATCAGAAAACGTTACAAAAACACAACATCCTTAAATTTTGTTATAAGTAATTTTTGGAAATAAGAATCACGTTTGCAACGAGGCGCATTTTCATTATGTTAATAAGAAAAATAATCTGGAGCTCCAAAAATTTGCGTATAATTCAAGAGAAGCCTATGCATCCAAAATGTATAATAGTTAGATGCAAATTTTAATCGAATAATGTCATTGAAACATATTTTGTAAATAAAACTGGAAAGATTGTTTACAATTGAATGAAATGCGCTATAGAGACATATTGACTAATTTTTTATAGATTCAAGTGGAGAATATAGGCATAATAAACCTCTACTTCCAAAAAAATGAGATCATATGCTATACTAGTAGCAAAAATATCACTTCAATGTATTTCAAGTTTTCTGGTCATTTAATTTCACAAAATAGCCACAAAGATCAAATGATTTAACATCGTTATACTTTTTTTTTGAGACTACGTTAAAAAAAAAGGTATTAATAATCCAATGATTAACGCTTTCAAAATTAATATTAAAACTATTGCTGAAATACAGCTAAAATACATCTTTGTAAAAAAGTGATAAAAAACTTCGAGAAAAGAGAATCTGCAAAAAGAGCTAATACACCTAGTTGGGTAGTATACTATTCTACACATAATCTGTATGTCCTTGTTCTGGAATATATAATGGAATAAAGAGATCTTGATTGAAAAAATAATCATTCTTTGCCTTTATTCAAAAAAACAAATCCTATATCTCTTGTTAAAATACTCTGTGCGTCCACGATGTTGACATTCAGTCTGTATGTTTGTAATTTATTCGTGTGGAATAACTTCATGCACGAGACAGATTAACGTGTTTCATAATGAATACAATTTTCTCGGTTCTGTAAGTTACTTTTTCTGTTTAAAACCTCATTTACACGATACGGTTGCTGATCGAATCGGTCGTTTTGCGGGATCGATTATTTTGCCGTGCTTTACAATGACAATACATTTTATATGTGCGCATTTACATAATACGATTGTTGATCGTATGCGAAAGATCATCGACTCGGTCAAAAATGATATTCGGTTTTGTCGCGCAAACTATATACCATATTCGGTAACATTACCGGATCAGTCATTAATGGTGCATTATCGTAATAAACGTGTTCAGACAATACGGTTTTTCTATAGGCTCTACAAAACCATCAAATTGTTTAAACACAATAATACGTTTGTACCAATTCGGCAAAATGATCGATCGGCCAAAATATCATAGCGTATAAATGTAATCTAATACTGTGACATCTATCATGAACTAGGCAGATTCAAAAATACGATAGATGCGAAAACAAACTAGTATCGATTTTTCCTAAGATTTTCGGGAGTTTATCGAAACTATTGAATGTTTTCGTGCCACTGTGCTCGAATCATTGCAAGAATCGATACTGTTGGCATGCAAGTAACATTTTGCATCCTTATATCTTTACATCTTTGAAGATTTATAAATAAACAATATAATCGCTTGAACAGTGAACAAATTATCATTAACGTAACCTGAGTCGACAAAAGTTGCTTACTTCATGCCCACAAGAGCCATTCAAATGCGTCACGCACAGTGGCATATAATAATAAGATTTACATGCAATATTAGTATCATTAATTAACCTGTGCGTGGGGAAACCACTCGGAAATCCGCTCTGTCCGGTACGTCTGATAGCACAAACAATAAAAAGTACTAACTTAAGAAAAAATAAACCTCGGCCAACCTCCATACATATAACATAATTAAGATATAGATCCCACACAGCATGTAATATATGAATAACGTTACAATATTAAAGTAATTATATAAAATATAATATAGAGTATACAATATTACAGCGATATATTATGTAATATTACATTTAATATTACAATTTAATGTAATATTATTACAGTTTAATCATTGAGATACAATGAAATATATAACTCAATGTAATAGTTCTGTAATATTTGTATTATGTTGCAATGCAACATATGAGTCGGTATTCAATTCTCATATTTAAAATCGTATCAAGTATTGTCTTAACTAGAACCCAAAATTGCATAATACATTCTAGACATTCTTCAATCTTCTAAACATTATTCATGCAAATAATTTTTATTTATCTCAACCAACATACATGGAAAGGAATAATCAAGATCTGCGCAATTTGTTAAAAAGATACTGCCGTAATAATTTTATAATTTTATATTATATATACCAAAGATGATCCAAAACTGAGTATCGAAACGTCTGTATTAAATTTTTGTTTAATATTATTTCTGTTTAGTATTATTTTACACGCAAACAATCAGTATTAGCTTTTATGACATTATATTATAACAAAATTTATACAGGGTGTAACAAAACTTACAATAATAATTTTAATGTCAGATTCTTTGGAAGATTTTAAGACAAAAATTCTAATGTCAAAATGTCGAGGCTATAATAATTTTCAAATAAGAAGAGTTTAAAGAATACGAATAACAGGGCTAGAATTTCGCGCGCTATTGTAATATGCTCAAGGCGCGCTAAATCGACAACTTTTAATAATAATGAAAATAATGTAAAAATACCTAATGAGAGTTTTATTAAAAAACTAGTTCTGTTTATTTATAATAAATTTAAAATATAAAATCAGATAAATAATATTTGCACATGATAGTTTAATAATTATGTCAATATTGACGTGTCAAATATTAAAATTGTCAAAATGTCAATCATTATCGTTTATTTGGTTCATACGATAAAAGTCTTTAAGTAAGATCGGCTTACATCATTGTTTTATCATTACCAGATTGGATATTAATGTAGGTAGAATGGTATGCACGTATCGATTAACTTGCGAAAATAAACACTTTTTTGCGGAGACTAATTGTAAATAATTTTATAGACTTTTACATATGCTGAACACGAATTCGTTGCCCAAATTTGGTTATCACGTTACAATTTTTAAAAAATGACGTCAAAGTGATAAAAATGACGATTTTAACCTCAGGTGACTATACAAGTAAATTTTTAATGATTTATTAATTTTTGTTCGATTTTCTTGTAAAATTGACTAGAGCGCATCTTCTTTTTACGTATTTCAATTCTAAAAAAGGTTTTTGTGATTCTGTAACGCCAATACGAAGATATTTAGTCCACTGCAAATGTCAGTAATTCATAGTACTTTAGCATCCTCTTAAGGGTTTTCGTGTTATAGTACCCGCAGAAAAATTTTTCTCTAAATTTTGTTAACGCTACATGAAAATATAAACATTTAGCTTTAAAAGAATATAAAATCATTAATAAAATATGAACATCATGTCATAAAAAGAACAATGATTTTTGGCGCGTGCAACTAGTATTTCTTCTTCCAATAATATCTAGAAAATAAAAGATCGTAGCGAAATAGAACTTTCATGTAGCGTTAATAAAATTTAGAAAAAATTTTTGTTGCTAGTACTATAACACCACATAGAAACTCTCAAAATTGTCGTTTTCTACCTCTTTGAAATCATTTTTCTCAAAATTGTGACGTGATAACCAAGTTTGGATATCACAACCAATTCGTGTTCAGCATGCAACAAAATTGTCTACAAAAGTCACTTACAATTAATCTCATTATATCCGCAAGAAAAATCGCCAATTTTTGCAGGTAATGTAATCGGTATGTGCATATTCTATGTCAATATCGATATTACATTAATATCGAATCTCTAGTAATAATAAAAAAATGTCTTCATAGGTCAATTTTACATAAAGACTTTTATCGTATAAATCAAATAAACGATAATGACTAACATTTTGACAATTTTGATATGTGACATATCAATACCGACATAATTATTGAACTATTACGTGCAAATACTATTTATTTGATTTTACACTAAATTTATTATAAACAGAATTAGTTTATTAATATAACTATTATTGCGTATTTTCACAATAATTTTATTATTATTATTGTAAGATGTAATAGTCCGCGAGCCTGATAGTTTATTAATATATGCAACGCATTGCAGTTTTGTCCTGTTGTTCAGTTGCTAGGCACCCAATCTTCAGTCAGTCAGCCACTCCGTTTAAAAAGATTAACACGCACATTTAATCTTTACGTTTAAATGCCCAAAAACGCATTTTAAATAAAGTAATTAAAGAGCCTCACATTATAAAGGCATTTGATTCAAGGGAACACATTGCTATCCCTGGGCATGCAAAATTCTAGCCGTTATTCGTAATCTTTAAACTCTTCCCATTTGAAAATTATTAGCATCAACATTTTGGTATTAAAATTTTCGTTTTAAAATCTTCCAAAAAATCTGTCATTAAAATTATTATCGTCAGTTTTGTTACACCTTGTATAACGATGGTAGCACTATTTAGTGAGGCACGACGCCATTTGCAGGATTCTCACTGCATTCGACATTTTAAGGTACGTTTGGATTCTCCACTAAGTAGGTGAGAAAGTATAGTTTTTAAAAGATAATCGGGAGACTGTGAAATTAGAATGAAGGCGGAGGTTATTCGACTATGAAATTCACTCAAAGTTGTCTACTCTAGCTTGTAAGTTATGAATATATATTGACTCTGATGTACTGCTCCTCAGCGGTTCCGAGGTTCCTCCTTATCGAGGGTTTGTGCAGGTACGGTGAAGTTTTAATAGGTAGGTGGGTCATGATTCATAAGAGCTCTGACTCAAGTCCCAGGTCTAGCTAGCCTGGGATCCTATGAGTATTTCCCCATCGTTAAAAAAAAAAGTTATAAATATGATTATTCTGTAAAAATAATTTGTTGCGTTCTAACACGCAGCTAACACGCGTTTGGTTGTTTTGTGTAAATTTTTTGAAAATTGACCCAACTACGCAAAAAAAATTTTTTTACTTTTAAGTATATATATATATATATATATATCACATAAAATAATTGCACATAATTTTATGTACCCACATAGCAAGTTTCCCGCATGTTGCTATCAATTTGATAAAAATGCGTTTCTAAGTTGTCATCTTTTTTGAGGAAAGCGGCTTCCGATTCTGCTTAAGATGTTGCCAGCAACGCATGCCGTGTATGCGACTTTATAACAAGTTAGTGGAAATTTTATATTAAAAAGTTCTGTACGGTACTGCTCTTCAGTTGCCTGGGAAACAGTTTTCTTCCTGTTTTCTTTAGAATGCCCTATACGAAGAGATTAACATCTTGATTATAGAAACGTGATTGCAACCAAACGAAAGTTTGTAATAAATAGTTCTCTTTATGTGCCAGGAATGCATTGCTATCTGAATAGTCATTGTATATAATTATACATAATTATGTACGATTGTATAAAATTATATATAATTATATATAAAAATTATGCATAATTATATTATTATATATATTTCAATATATATGGACATATTTGATATATAATTACATATGATTATACAAGGTGTCCCAGACCGTTGTATAAATCTTTTCATGATGAGGTAGAAGAGATCGAGATAAATCAAAAAGTTTAATATCATTTTGCAATATTTGCAATAATTTTCGAGTAATAAAATACTAAAGTCAGTCAAATAAGAGCGCGCGGAGAGACAAGCGGTTGCTCGCCTGAGCCGTAGGACTGCTCATCGCGGCCCGACTGTAGGCGACGGTAAAGCCCGTATCAGATTATGCATTGAAAATTGAAGATTGAAGATTAAAGATTGAGCTTTGGCCAATCAAAATAAAAAGAGTTAAAATTTCCTT
This sequence comes from Solenopsis invicta, assembly GCF_016802725.1. Taxonomy (NCBI): domain Eukaryota; kingdom Metazoa; phylum Arthropoda; class Insecta; order Hymenoptera; family Formicidae; genus Solenopsis; species Solenopsis invicta. Next base: position 675,496 of record NW_024105284.1, read on the forward strand.
GTTTTGATTGGTCAAATTTCAATCTTTAATCTTTAATCTCAATCTTCAATGCGTAGTCTGATACGAGCTTAAGTGGCGTGCGTCGAGGGAAAGAATAGCTTGGCACCGCACTGCTCCCTCATGCCTTCGCATCGAGCGGTCCTACGGCGAGCGACCGCTTGTCTCTTTGCGCGCTCTTATTCGACTGACTTTAATATTTTATTACTCAAAAATTAATGCAAATATCGCAAAATAATATTAGACTTTTTGGTTAATTCAATTCCTTCTACCTCATCGTGCGAAGATTTATACAATGATCTGGGACATCCTGTAATATAAAAAATTTTTTCCGGGTAACCGACTTCGTATTTTTTTCAATCTCAAATAACCAAATGCAGTGAGTTTAATCTTATTGTCTACAATTGTTACAGCAATTAATCCATAAACACATATTGAAAATTCTCTTAGATTTTCGATCGCTTACTGTGTGAAAGCGGAATGAAAAAAAAGATTTGGGCTAAGTGGAAAAAATGTTTAAAGTCTCCTCTGCTACAATTGACCAACTTCATTGCTCAACTAAAATAAAATGGCACAAAAGTAAAATTTTTCCGGAAAAGTCTCCCAGATCCACTTATGTGTTTAAAGGTTAATTTCGATAAATTCGGGACAAGGTAAGACAGCATTATGTCTGTCGGACTCAGGTGAATTCCAATTCTAACGACAAATAAATGGGAACATGTCAGCATCAATTTGTTGGGGGTTTTTAAGATTTTGCGTCCTGAACCTCCTTTGCAGGGACTAGGTTATGTGACGCCAGTGTATTGTTACTCGCAAAAAGGTTATTTGTTAAATCAGCAATTTAGCAACAACTTGTATCAGTTTGCCATCCACAATTAATAACACATTGATTGCAAATTGAAGGCAACTTAAAGGTAACTTGTTATCATAAGTTTACTATCTGCAACTAACAGTTAATAGCATGTTAGTAGCAACATAAAAGTAAAATATGCCAAAAAATGAATACTGCATAATGCTGATAATATGCGAACAAAATGTGCTGTACCAGCCTCCTGATGCACATATAAACATTTGGTTCTCAGAACATTTTATTAATTTCCATTTTGAATACTAATTATACAGACTCTAATTTTAAAGACTCAATTTTAAAATCTCAAATTTCTAAAATGCAATCCTCTTATTTCAAAACATGTACTTATCAAACCTCTTGAAACACTACGCCTTTTATTCTATATTGTATGATTTCTATTTAGGAGAAATTCAGTTCCGCGGCGTCCATGATTCTAATAATGCTACATACAGCTTAGAGATGACAATTTTTAATTGTCAACACTTTGTTAGCAACAAATTACAATTAAAAAGCTTCTTAACTTGAAGAGATAGACAGCAACATATAGCAATCATTATACATGTTTTGATGCCATTATGTTTTCACCATGATGTTTAAGGTGGAACGACGGATTATTTTTGCTATCATATGGCTATCATATTGTTGACACATAACAAATAAATGTTGATAATTTTTGAAATTTCGTTATTTGATTACATGTACAAGCAATCATGTTGTATGTCTAAAAATTATTTTTATTCAATTATCACTTCTATAGATAATCAAACTTGAACATTAAAAAAAATTGTAGTTTTTAATAAAATTAGAGTTGTAAATATAGATAAAAATAAAAGCAAATCATAAAATTAATACTACATTACCTATAATGTAAATTGATACTATATTAGTTTCTTTCTTTTAATCATTTAAATCTTAATAGTCACGTAAACTTCCGTAAAATCATTGGTCTTTAATAGTATTCCGTCGGTAATGTCAGCAAATGCACAGTAAATACAAAGGTAAGTCGAAAATTATCTGCACTTTTGCTACAACATATTTTTAAGTTTGTCACACTGCGTTCCGGGCAGGCAGACTTTAAGTTGGCACTACTGGGGTCCTGTGATCAAAGCTGGACCTTGATCGCATCAGTTTGTTTACCGCTACAAACGTGTAAATATAGCCGCTCCGCTCGAAGTTTGGACCAAGTAGGAACAGTGAGCTCTGATACGATTTCTTTGGTCGGAAGGAGTAAAAGGTTCATCCATGGTGGAAGTAGAAATGGTGTGCACAAAACTCGGAAACCACGCCCCTTTTTCACATCGAGAGACCGTAAGTCCCCAGGTCTGCCAACAACGAAAAACTAAATATTTGATGATATCAGGTTACTACAACTGTTTTGCATCTTTGTCACACCCTGCTATATGTTCGTCGTGTCCTTTTCTCTGGTACCTGATACATATCATTATGTCTCTGAAGGGTACCTAATAATGTATCCCTCTGATGAATTAATTCATATTAGTAAAATTGTTGAAAAATGCTTTATAAATTTTCATGGTGATTACTTTTCTCAAGAAAATTATGTAATACAAAAAATAATTACACTTGTTAAAGAAAATACCGAATACTATCAATGCATTCTCGATGAAATATTACAATTAATGTTTGGTACAAACTCGTATTTATATACGAGTAGAAAAATAAATAAAAAATATGTTCAAAAAGATGATAGATTAATGTTAACGTTACGGCTGAAGGTCTAGTAAGACCGAAACGTTACGTACTCGCAATCTTTTTAGATTTTAATAAATTAATTAAATTAACAACCGTCTTGCTCGTTTACGGCCTATAATTAATCTGTGATTTATAACATGAGCGCAAAACCATTGGTTTAAATATATCAGAGTTTCTTTCATATAAATAAAAGTCATTTATTATTATCCTTTATTATATTAGTTATTTTCCTTTAATATTATCCTACATTTATATACTTTATTATTATCTTACATATTGTAGTTGTCGTTAAATAAAATTGACCAGAAATAATCAATTACAATTGGTACTGAATTGGTCACAAACAGGAAATTTTGAAACTAGCTCGTAGAAATTGTAATAATATTACGCTATTCTTTGATTACTATGCAGAAGTTTATTTATAAAAGCCTGCGATACTAGAAATGGCTAGAAATCGGTCCGAGTTCTCAGATCGAAAAATTTGTAACCAATCAACGTTTAGCTTTTGCGGAAAAGTGACAAGCTAATTGATCACACAGTTCTCAGCCCGAAAAGTTGCACCGAGTTTCAGCATCGTGGAGATAAGTCTTAACATTTTTTTTTCAAAATTATCGACATCTTTCATACGTTTTTTATGTCGAATCCAATGTACATTTTATTATAATTATACGATAAATGCAATCGTACGACATTCACGCACATATACGATAAAGAGACCGATACAATACTAAATGACGTGCGTGCAACGAAAACAACCACATTCAGTTGTAACAACTTTACGGAGTTAAACAAGGTTGGTACACGTGGGGACTTACGGTCAAAAAATAAGTGAGAGGGCAAAGAATTAGAGAGAGACGCTTGCAAACTGCACACATCATTACTACTCCCACCACGGGTTCATCGGAAGCTTTTCACGTAATATGCTCATTTGCCAGTATCAACTCTTGACCTTGTTAAACCTTTTCGTCGGTGGTGGAAGTTAACGGGCGTCCTGCGCGCTCTCTCTCTCTTTCTCTCTCTCTCTCTCTCTTCGTGTGTCACACTTGTACGTCCACCTTTAAACTTTTCGATCCATTCATATACACTTCTGCGCGGTAAAGCACTGTCCCCTCATTGTCTTGAAAGCCTCCGGTGAATTTCAGCACCTTTCACTCCTTCCTTTAAAGAAATCGTATCATCGTGGCTCTCTGTTCTTCCTGCAAACTTCTAACGGAGCGGCCATATTTACACGCTCGTAACGGTAAACAAACTGACGCGATCAAGGTCCAGTCACAAAACATATACTATGAGAAATAAAAGCTCTGTACTTAACATAAGAAACAAAAAGCAAGACCCTGCCAACTCGTGGTAAAGTAAGAAATTAAATGGACTGTAGAAGGGAGTCTTCAGGACAAAAAATATAAAAGTTTATTTATGCAGGCAATAACCATTAACTTATGCCGAAACCGGTAAAGGTTCATTATTAGGATTTCATTGCTTCTGTTTACCAAGGTCTCAATAAACAATAGCTTTAAAATTCTGGTATTGACTTCGGATCATTAATTAATTGTGCATAAATTAATTGTTATTGCCTGTACAAACCATCTTTTGCTCTGCATTGTTGGAGAGACTAGTTCATCAATGCTACCACATGAAATTCGGGTGAGTAGATGCTCAGTCTTACCAACTTACATCAAAGCATTTTCTGATTAGTCATTTCTACTCCCACTTTCAAGTGGGCCCCACTTTTTCCGTGTTACCGGAAACCACGATACTAGTTTCACCCCCGTGGGTCCAGCTTTGATCATGGGATCCCAGTAGTGCCAACTTAAAGCCTGCCCAGAGCGCAGTGTGATCTTAAAAACGTGTTCTAGAAAAGTGCGGATAATTTTTGACTTACCCTAATATATAGCAACACATGCAATACATTAGTTTGCTCAATATGCAATATCACGTTTGGTTATCTAAGTGTACATATATATTCTGATAATTAAATTAGTTTCGTCGGGACAAACAAGAAATTAAAGGAAGTAGCATATTTTTAATTCTTTTATAATAATAAAAAGCATAAAATTTTTATTGGTACGATTTAATTCTTCTTAAACATAATAAATAATACTTGGTAAACTAAATTTTGCAATGGTAGGTGCAATATACCGGAGTTATACAAGGTGATTCAAAATAACCTTTTGTTCTTAAAATGAATTCTTGATTAAATTCTGAAATAATTTTCCCTTTTCTCAATGTGTCCAAAGCTAAGATTTGGAATATTTCTTTTATTTAAAAAAATTAAATATAAAAAGTAGGCAATTGTGACACAACTAACCAATAGACACGGCCGCTTACAGGGAGTACAAACTTTCACCCTTTAGTAGTGACAAAAGTTTAGTTAGTTCACAAATCTAAAACCGGAGGCTGGGCGCATCACTATCGTTCATTTACTACCGTTATGGAGAAAAACTAACTAACAATTTTAATCTTTTTTTTTTGTTAATAACGGTCAACAGTTTTTCTAAATTTTTCCATCAAAAGTAGCAAGAAGCAGTTTGTTTATAAAGCAAAAAAAATCCTGAGAAACTAGGATCAGAGATACATCAGAAATGATTCCAAGATATAGAAAAATTTTATAAGATATAAAATTATAAATTATTTTAACACAATATGATATTAACCTTCGTAGACAATCTGGATCTTTTGTAACTGAGACAAAATATCTGAGACTGAAACTCTCAAATCTCTTTTCAATTTTTATTAACTAAAACTTTTAACGTTTGAATTAAATAATTAATTAGCAATTAAGATAGTACAAAGATGTTGTGTACAAAATTGTACTTCAACCTCCAGTGTATCATTTTATAGTCTTCTAAAAAATCCTGCTACTGCAAAAGCACGATTAAAAACTATTGGACAAATTGGTATGACTACTACCCCTTTGCATCGTTTGGTGAGCAGCCTAAAAAGGACCCATGAAGACAAAGAGATAGTCCTATGTGCCTTCATGGACAAAGAGGAAGCCTTCGACAATACGTTGTACGACTCTATCGAGGAAGCGGTCATTGGAAAAAGATTTCACCCAGCAATCACCACCTGTATCAAAACCATGCTGAGTAACGTAGTGTCAAAGCCATGATGGCAGGAAAATCTGCAATCATCACCGCTGCAAAGGAGTACTCGCAGAGAGAGGTATTATCATCGCTTCTCCGGTCGGTGATTGTGGACGATCTCCTGGACACACTGACGACCAATTTCGAGGGATGCAAGGGAGACTAGACACGTGACGATTGGACACAACACAATTAGAAACGTACCGATTGGAAACCGCACAATAAGACACTGTACAATTGAAAGCTATAGGCCCATCCCCTTGTCCATCCCGTGTGCGTGTGTGTGCGCGCGCGCGCATGCTAACATAAAAACGAGGTTAGGTTTCCAATCGTGCGGTGTCCAATCATGCGATGTCCAATCGTGCAGTTTCCAATCGTGCAATTTCCAATCGTGTAATTTCCAATCGTTACGTGTACAATATTACGTTTTCAATCGTGCTGTGTCCAATCGTTCCGTGTCCAATCAAGTGTCACCCGGTGCAAGGCTATTCCAACAATATAGTTATTACAATCAGAGGACAGTTGCACGCTATCGTATTGCACAGAGTGCAAAGAGCCTTGAACATCACGCAACAGTGGTGCAGAAAAAAAGGTCTACGCATCAACCCCGAGAAGATCACCACTGTGCCTTTCACTGGGAGAAGAAAACTGCATCTAACAGCATCCACACTAGACGGCTGTGGTCAGTTTCAAGATAGAGGTCAAATCCTTTGGAGTTATCCTAAATCAAAAACTATTATGGAACTCCCATCTAAAAAAGGTTTAGTCAAAAGCTACCTTGAAACCTGCCGTAGACTTCTAGGCAGGAATTGATATTTTAAGCAAAAAATAATCTACTGGTCATATAGCTGTTAAACCCATGGTCACCTATGCAGCTATAATATGGTAGTCAAAAACCGAACAAAGAGCGCAACAACAGCTGCAAAAGATTCAGAGGCTTGCATGCCTTTGCATCACGGGTTCAATAAGAACCTGCCCCACAGCAGCTATATAGGCCTTACTGGACCTGCTGCCTCTTTACCTACAGATTCGGAAAGAAGCCCGTAGCTCGGCAAACCAAATCTTCAACTATCACAAGCCATGATCGACCGGATTAGACATATGAGGATTCTCACGACAGACTGCCTAAGCGACATAGCTCAACTTCCTATGGATGCGATAAAAACTAAATTCAACTTCGAGCACAACTACGAAACTGTCTACATAGATAAAGAAACGTGGGCACTGGAAGGGCCTCCCTTTAAAAAGAATACACTGATGGCTCCAAAACAGCAACAAACACAGCGGGAGCCGGTATTAGCGGGCCTAACTGCCGCATATCGATCTTATGGGCAATGCACCTTCCATTTTTCAGGCAGAAGTGTATGCCAACTCCTGCGCCATGATCAACCGGGACAAAGATATAGAAAGCGCAACTATTGACATTCTAAGACAGTCAAGCAGTAGTAAGGGCTCCTACAGCTCACACGTGTAACTCAGTACTAGTCTGGCAATGTATCGCCAACCTCAAACAATTCGCCAGAGATAACCAGGTCACACTCTGGTGGGTCTCGGGACACGAGGGCATTAGAGGCAATGTGGTAGCAGATAAACTTGTAAAGAAAGAAGCGCGCTCGCCCCCAATAGAGTCGGAGCCATGGTGCAAGGTTACTGTCAGCAACATCAAAAGGCAAATCAGAAACTGGGAGGACGGACAAAAGTCCTCATATTAGAGCGGCACGACAGGACTAGCCCAGGCAAAGAAGTTCATCACATATACGTAAAGAACACGGGACGTATTAAATCAGAAGATTTAAATTCCTTGGTAGGTATTTTCTCTGCCAACTGCCACTGCCAACTCAGATATCACCTCAGCATAATTGACAAAGCTGAGGATGATGGCTGTTGCTTCTGATGAAATCGGCTGAAATGGCTGAGCACATTATGTGCAACTGTCCGGCCGTCGGCCATGTCAAACAAAAATCCCTAGGAGAGATGCTTATCACCTCTGATTAGATTAAGGAGCTAGAATCCCGACGGGTCCTTCAAGGGGTTCTCCCTTCATTGGGTTCTTCAAGAGCCTTGGCACAAATCTAAGAAAAGGCATGGTCATAATAGATCTTTTAGGTCGCAGTGACTAACTGACAGTGGCACGCTTTGACTCTCTTCTCACTTAATAATAATAATAATAATAATAATAAATTGACATAACTGGTCATTTTTAAACATATTTTAAATATATGTATGCTGTTTCTATAAATAATAAAAAATAATATAAATAATTTGACTATTTTTAGAAATTTTTCTACAAAAATATCCATCATTTTCATAAACTCTTTAAAGGCTTATTACATTTGTAAATATTTGTAAGTTTGTTATATACATTTTTGCTTTTAAATGTGTAACAGAAATTCCAAAACAATTTTTAATTTATGAATAATTGAAAAAAGCGGGTTTCGTGAAAGTTTAAAAATTATTCTTTAAAATCAATAATTAATATAAACCAGTAGAAAGGAATGCCGGTTTTGTAGTAAAAAAAGAGAGAACAGTATATACATTTTGTGCAACTGTCCTGCGTTAAAAAGACACAAATCTTTGGGACATTCAAGTGTTTTTGAAGTCCGAAATCCTTCATGATGTAAAGGTATACAGGCTATGTAACCTGATGGAAAACGCTAGGCTCGATCTGTACTCAAAGTCGGCTTTGTAGAATAGTGAGCAATCACAGAGAAATCGCAAAAATCTAAGTAACGTTGGGAGCTATATAGTTCCGCCTACTGTATTACTACTGTAACGCAAATACTTCGGCGGGATCGAGATTGGTTGGGCCAAATAAGCTCGCCGGATGCCATGATTTATAAATGATCTGGGTCGTGATTTATAATAAAACATGATAGGTATATTATAGCATTAAGACATACATAATCTTAAATCAAACGGACTTCGGAAATAATACAGAATATGAATGATTTATGTTAGACTAAAGCACAAAAAGAATAAAAAACTTAAACGATTTAGTAGACTAAAGAACTTACAAAAATATAAACAATATAATGTGGATATACGCGTGAATCTAACAATAAGTTATATTACGAAAATCGGAATTGCAAGCGCGCGTTCCGTGGAGACATGCTACGCGGGCTACTCGAGTTTCGCCCGGGATATGAGGCAGAAGACCATGTTGCGACTGGTACACTATGGGTGGCCGGATGGGCCATTGATCGTAAGGCGCGGTTGTCGAGTAGCGACGTGAACGGACGCAAGTCGAGGAGCGCGTAGCACGAGCAGTGGCGGGTTGTGAATAAATGTGCGGTGTGGATTCGTCCTGACGTACGCGTGATTCGTGGCGCAGACCGTAGAAGAATCGGTTTGCAACGGAGCGGCGTAAGACTCGCGTAGCTCCCGACGGTGTCAAAATGCTCGGCAGCCGCCCTGGAATCTCGTGAGAAACGGATCGGCGCAGCAGCGTCGAGAATGCTCGACGTCTCAATGGAAACCTCGAGTATGCTTGAGGCTGATACAAATAGCGGACTTAGACAGAGCGTGAATCGAGGATACCTGATTATCAATAAGGAGTCTCAAGAATACTCGGGACCTAAGACGGTTGGATAGGAAGTCAAGGATGCTCGACCAAGAAGCTGAAGTGAGAATTCTCCGGGAAGCGCCCAAGAATGCTCGGACAGAAGGTTCTACGAGAATATTCGTAGATCGGTCCAAAAGCTTAGAGATCTTGGGAAGATCTAACTTACGACTTGCACTGGCTTATATACCTGGCTTTACGGTTCCCGCTAATTAGTGTGTACAAATGGAGCTAGTAGCGATGATCGGTCAATGCTTGCAATCGCAGTACTGCTTAGGCGGATAGCGGAGCTGCGTGTTCGTACATCGTATGGCGGATGTTCGGCGGAGCGCGTGGTATATATGACGGAGTGGTATTTATTACACTACTGCTATTACTACTACTGCTTTAACTACTTTACTTTACTACTATTACGCCTACTACTACTACTGCTACGACTACTACTACTACTACTACTAGTATCCTGGAAAAATTGTAAAGAAATTGTTGCAAAAAATATTACCTTAGTCACGGTTTGAGAGCAGTTTAAAAGAGAACTAAAGGGAAAAAAATTAAAGAAAAAAAAATTTTTTTAAGCAATAAAATTCGTTAGTCTTATTTTATTTTTTGCTTTGATAATAATTAATTTTTATGTAAAAATTAACTTGACATTTTGTTATTTTTGTCATTTTCTTCTTTTCCGCGGTATAATTTCAAATTTTCCGCCACGCGGAAAAAGTTAAGTTCGAGATTGACGTAAAAACACTTGATATTCAAGATGCAATGCTGTGACTAATCAAAGTTGGTTCAAATTTAATTTTTCCCGCGCAGTGGACAATTTGGTTGACTGACGCATTGCATCAGCGAACAAGAACGTTAAAATGGACAATTTTCTTTTTTTATAAATGCATCAAACCAAACATTAGATAAATTAAGGATTTGCGGTTTACATTTTTTAGAAAATATACTAATTCCTTATATACCACATTGATGCCTAAAGAAAAGTATATTGCTAACTCTATATTTACCATTAGAAAAAGATATTAAACACAACAGCATCAATATTATTACTGATAATAATAAAAACGTCGCTCGTATTTACAAAATAAAATTTTTAACTCAAACCAAATAAACAAGCTATTTTTATAACGAATGTCAATTTATTAAAACTTACAATTATACATAATGTCAAATGAAGTTCGTCCATGATTTCGTAGGTTGATAGAGCAAGTAAAACTGAGCAGAAAAGTCCTGTACCATTTTTCAATATTCACAATAGTTACCGAGATAAAAATAAAGTCGGCAAATGAGCACATACTCTTCCTGCCCATTGCACGCGGGCGCCGCCTGTCGCGGCTGCCTATGGCTTGTCGACCGATAAGCGGTCCCCGCATGCGGTGGGCAGAAAAAATACGCGCTCATTCGCCGACTTAAAAAATTTTTATCTCAGTAACTATTGCAAATATTGAAAAATAATACAGGACTTTTCTGTTCAATTTTACTTGCTTTATCAACCCACGAGACCACGGGCAAACTTCATCTGACATCCTATATTTCACTATCTAAATAGAACGTTTTGACCTACTTCGTCCTTATCAGCCATCGATTAAAATAAATAGTATTGCATAATAATAAAATTATTTAAAATTAACAATATTAAAACAAGCGCCATATTAAAATAGTTTAAAATTAATAAAATTAATAAAATTAAAATATATATGAGAGCTATGAGAGACATAATTGCTTAAATTTCGCATGCTCTGTGGAGGATATCCAACAACGTGAAATTACCTAGTCAATCTGCAAAGAAATCGGATAATAGTTTTTGACGATGATGGATCTGAAGATTATTGTTTTTTTTTTCTTAGACATACACAGTCGATACAAACATTACAATTATTGCTCTGTAAAATATCCATGGATTGAATTCTTTAATTGAGACATCTAAAAAATATTGCTCCAAGTATGTCGAGAAATTAAGTTTATATTTACATGTGGGACAAGGTTGCAATATAACTCAAGCTCACTTATGAAATACGGAAAAACGTCTTATTGAGGATTGGGGTAATAATTGTACGAAAAAAATTACTGATCACGCTTTAGTGTTCATGTTACACGTTTAAAATCAGGTTGAAAATATCAATTATAACTTTTGTAGAAAACAAACAAAAACTGCGCAATTAATTGCTGTATAAAAATATACATCAAAAAGATTAATAATACAGGCTTCCACATTGTTGCTATCGTTTGTGACCAAGATTCGTCGAACATAGCAACATTAAAAGAATTTCTATTGCGGACTAAAGTGATGAGAAACTTTAAGAAAAGAACTCAAAATAATAATACATAGACAGCAACATAAATAATTGCTGAAATAAATATATAATATTATTTTATTCAAATTACATTTCAAATTACAATTTTCATGAAAAAAATGTACATATTGTTAACAGGTCACAGTTTTGAAGTGGAATCTACAGAAGTTGTTTTATTATATGATCTTTAATTTTTTATTCCTCACTAGCCATTGTGAGGTCATTCGTGTTTTATCCTATTATTAAAAGGTACACTGTAATGCGATGGTTTTCAACCGTAATTTTACTTACAAGGGGAGGACCAGGTGAGAGACCCTGGAATTTTGATCCCAATTTTTTTAGTTATTCTGGAGACGAAAAAAAAGTTTACGTCTCCCGGCGTTTCATCGAATAGGCTTTAGTTTCAAAATAATAAATTTGTGAAAATTGGCCATACCGCGGCGCGCCATATGAGCCTTCCTGGTAACTGTTCTCGCAACCAGTGCAGTCGGCTCCATGCGTTAGGTGCTTGCTTCATAATCGTAAGATCTGGTTTCGCTCCCGGATGTGTGCAATATTTTTTTTATTGGCGGTATGGCCAATTTTCACAAATTTATTATTTTGAAACTAAAGCCTATTCGATGAAACGCCGGGAGACGAAAACTTTTTTTTTCGTCTCCAGAATAACTAAAAAAATTGGGATCAAAATCCCAGGGTCTCTCACCTGGTCCTCCCCTTGTTAGTTTCAACTTTCAACCTTCTAATATACGATTAAAAAGTGAAATGGCAATAACAATTGGTGAAACTATATAATTTTGATAAATAAGTGAACAAAGTTACAGCAAATGCAGAATAATTTTTTGAAAAATTATAACTTTCTTAAAAATCATTATAGAAAATTGATTCAAAAAAGAAATTAAAGTTAAAAGATCATATTTTTACAAAAAAAATGTTCTATTAATTTGGATTCATAATTTAAAGTTAATTTTACAACATTAATAATGCTTACTTTTATGATATAAAATTAGCATGGAATTTATAGCATGGATATAAAATTAATATGGAATTTTCAATAATTATAGCTTTTGTGAGTTTAATGAATATTAATATGAATTTAGTGTTGAAAAGTAAAAATTACTTTTACTAACTTCATATTTCTAATATCTTTATATTTATATACACACAACGCCAAAATTAAAGAATCACTTATTCTGACTCCGAAAAATAGGCGTAATTCAAGAAAGTGTAACTTCGTCAAAAATGATCGTAAACAAATTTTTTTTTTAATTTTAAAGCTTGAAATCTCTAGTTTTGAGATTGATAAATCATTAAATAATTTACAGTTTACAAAGTTACACGGATTTAAATTGAGATGCGTCAAATTTCAAAATTTTTTACAAATTTTGCAAAGCTTTACGACGAGAAATAAACATTGCACGCAAATACGATTTACAATATTTGAAAGCGTGAATCTTTACCTTTAAGTTGCGTTTTTCTTGAGCTTTATACAATTTTTTTTCACTGATTGTGAGTTATTCAGCATTGAAGCAAAAAATCTTTTTTCAACGTTGACTAAATCAATAAATAAAAATCGTACAACGCTGAACAAGCACGCAAATTAAAGATAAAGATTCACGCTTTCAAACGCTGCAAACTGCGTTTGTGTGCGATTTTTAATTCAAGTCAAATAAACTCGCAAAATTCGTAATAAATTTTGCCATATTTTTATTTTTATCCGTATAGCTCCGTAAAAAATCATTGAATGTTCTCAAAGTCGATATAAAAATTGTATGTAGAAACATTAAACTGTAAAATGCGTTTTTAAAACATTTGATTTATCATTTTTGTTGATTTATTACGTTACACTCTCTTTTGGAGAGTAACTGTAGGTGATCCTTAGTTACTGTTAAATGCTTAATCTTTTGAACGTTTGCGTAATTTTTGCTGAAATCGATATTTGAACTTCGAAAAAAAAAAAATTGTAAAATGATTTTTCAGTTCTCATTTTAAAAGACATAACTTTTCTATTTAAGTTGATTTTTCTTGAAGATTCTTTTACACTAGGAAATAAAGTAAAAAATTCAAGAAAAATTAAAAAAATCCAAAATTTGCAAAATTGAAACAATTTTGAAAGTTGCAAATTGTTTGCCATTCAAATTAACATAAAGTCAAAAGTTAAAAAAGCCTTTAAAATGATTTAGTAATTAAAAAATAATCCACAATATTTTTGATGTTTTATTGCACTATAAAAAATTTTTAATTTTGTAAATTTTTGATTTTTAAAAATCATTCTTGAATTTCTTCCTTCACTTTCTAGTGTAAAAGAATTTTCGAGAAAAATGAACTTAAATAATCGAAATGTTACGCCCTTTAAAATGAGCCCTGAAAGATCGTTTTACAATTTCTCTTTTTTTTTAGTTCAAATATCGACTTCAGTAAAGATTAAGTAAGCGTTCAACAGCAAAATTAAAGGATCATCTACAGTTACTCTCCAAAAGAGAGTGTAACGTAATAAATCAACAAAAATGATAAATCAAATGTTTTAAAACGCATTTTACAGCTCAATGTTTCTATATACAATTTTCATCAACTTTGAAAACATATACTAATTTTTTACGGAGCTTTATATGAATAAAACTAAAAATGCGGCAAAATTTATTATGAATTTTGCGAGTTTATTTGACGTAAATTAAAAATTGCCCAAAAACGCAGTTTGCAGCGTTTAAAAGCGTGAATCTTTATCTTTAATTTGCGTACTTGTTGAGTGTTGTACGATTTTTATTCACTGATTCATTCAACATTAAAAAAAGAAACCATTTTTGCTTCAGTGTTGCCTAACGCAGTGAAAAAAAATAGTACAAAACTCAACAAAAACGCAAATTAAAGGTAAAGATCCACGCTTCCAAAAGCTCTAAACCGCATTTGTGTGCGATTTTCATTTTACGCTGTACAACTTGGCAAGATTTTTATAAGATTTTGATATTTGTTGGATTTTTTTTACGAATTTTGCAAAACTCCACGGCGGAAAATAAAAATTCCACAAAAATACAGTTTACAGCATTCAAAAGCGTGAATCTTTATCTTTAATTTACGTTTTTGTTGAGCGTTGTACGATTTTTATTCACTGAATTATTCAACATTGAAGCAAAAGAGGCCATCTTCGCTTCAGTGTTGCCTAATTCAGTGAAAAAAAATCGTACAACGCTCAACAAAAACACAAATTAAAGGTAATGATTCACACTTTCAAATGCTGTAAACCGTATTTGCGTGTAATTTTTATTTCGCGTCGTAAAACAGCCATTGCCGCTTCTCCCTTTTTACCGCGCCGCCTGTCGAGGCTGCCTATGGTTTGGCGACTAACAGGCGGTCCTCGTGTGCGGTGGGTAGGGAAAGTAAGTGCTCATTTGCCGAGTTTATTAATTTTTATTTTGGTAACAACTGCGAATAATGAAAAATGGTAAAGGACTTTTCTTCTCAGTATGAGTTGCTCTATCAACCCACGAGAGAATGAACAAATATTTTGGACAGCCTGTATAGATAATCAACCTGCTATCAAACTATAATAGTTCAAAATCCTAAATTTCACTGCCGAGCAAAACATATAGAAATAAAGTTTTATTTCATTCAGAGAGGAATATCAGAATCGCAAAATTGTAACTTACGTGTGTGCATTAAATAGCACCTGTTTATAAAAGCATTACCAAAGGAAAAGTTTGAAAATGTAATATCTGAGATAGGGTTATTCCGTGTACACATATGACACGATAATTATTCCTCTATGATTAATCGCGCAATATCATACAACATTAAAAAGGTGGAAGTGTGATAAGAATAAGGACAATTCATTTTTCTTCGTGTTTTGAATAGTCGCGCCATGAGAGACATTGCGTTTAGTGATTTTTATTTTAGGCGTAGTTGTACACTCAGCGTGCTTGATTCTGACCATGGGGAAATTTTCTAACCTGAGAAGTCGCTATCTTTCTACATACTTACAATTCAAGATTAACGCAATGACCAATAAGCTCTAGTCGTTACATTAATCATGGACTGTAGTAGTAAAGTCTGTAGAAAGATAGCGACTTCTCAGTTTGGAATTTTTCCATGGACAGAATCAAACACGCTTACATGGTAACTTGTGCGCAGCCAACGCTGCGCGCTCTCTTCCCGCCCTACGTTCTCACGTTCTGCAGGATTGCGAATGAACGTCTAAATACACCCAGACATCATTCTATCCTTGTTTAACATTCGGTAAACAACAAAGATAAACCATCTAGGCGTACTCCTGCGCACTCTTACTCAAGTTTTGTAAAACCTGCTAACTGTATGTATCCAAGTCAAGTTCGTATAAATTCACGTTCTCTCTTCAACTTTGATCTTCTATTGCTCCTACGCATGTACAAACCTACACTTAACAAAGAGTAAAGGCGATTGATTGCGCGCTGAAGTAGTCTACACCAGTGGTTCTTTGCCCGAGCGAATTTACGGTAATACGGACAAGTTAAGTCGTATGCCGATTTTGTTGGATGTCGGCATCGGAAAGCCGTTATCCCTCTTGTGCATTTCGTGGCTGCTTTCTTAATTTTTATCTCATTTCGTTCAAAGAATATATCTTTGTTTGTTACTGTTACACCTTCTGTTGAATTTCTAGCCCATCTATTTCCTTCCTCGAGAATAATCTATCGTGTAATTGCGTTTCGCGTACATTGGTGTCGGATCAGTTGACGTGACTTATGAACGCGTCTGCCCCTCCCCCCCCCCCAAATAATTTGGTAAATTCTTTCTTTCCCGTCTTTTCTTTGATTGCGCCGCTTCGCAACGAGGCGTACTCCACATGCCCGCGGAGTACATGACAACATACAAAACTAGTTTTAAGCCGTTTATCCAAATAATGTGTGTATTAATGTAGGTACAGAAAAATTCGTTTTCAAAAAAACAGATATCAAGGATGTACAGATTGTATAAAAAGTTCTGGTTCCCTTGAATATTTTAAAAATCTATTACGTCTGAAAAAAATGTTTCAAATAAAGGTTGCAAGGTTTAAAAGATCTATTTGTTAATGATATCAGTTTGACTTTGGATGGCATCGCCAAGATCAAAGCAAGGTCACTCTTTTTTTTTTTAAGAAAACACCCTATTACTAATTTTAGAATTTAATAGCTGATGTTAAGAACTTTTCAAAACACTATAGTAAAGTTTATTTTCATAAAATACATTGCCCAGCAAAAAAAGCAATACACTAAAAATTTAAGAAAAATTGATCAAACTTTAAACGCTTGTAAAATAATACGGGACCTTCAATAAATTATCAATCCGTACAACACGATATTATTTTCCCGTCTTGAAATATTACTATTTAAATTTTGTGGACTGTATAAGCGTATCGCGGACCAAGTTGGAAGGGAGCACGCCGGCAGCGCATGATCACACAATAACTACGCACTTAAGTCACAGCAACAGAGTTTCTTTAATCCAAATAACCGTACAATTAATGTTCAATGCTCGAGCTTCGGGGCACGATGACTTACACAAATCCGTAACCCTTTCAGCCAAGATGCGTAAACTCAGAAGCACTTCCCTACGCAATGCCTATACGGCGCACCCGCTCTACGCGACGAATCGTGGAATGCGTACCGTCTCGAAAGTTCAACGTTCCTCGCAACTAGTCGCGATATGCGTTGCACTCAATCGCACAAGTAATCTAAGGTCAATACGACAAATCGTTAATCACACGTAACTAATTACGCGGAGACACGGCAGCTTGTATCGTACGTACGATGTACCGGAGCGAACGTCTCAATCGCACGGATCCTCAAGCTCCCTTTTCGCAATGATCCTTGCAGAGCGCTCGGCAACTGTCTCGCGCCCAGCAAAGAACATACGTGGGGATTGACCAATAGTATCGATCCACCTCGATGGCACATATTTCCGTGCTAGAGATCGTCGAATATCACACGGTGTCGTGATATTTTCACAAACCATGACAAACACTCGGCATGAACCAAGCTAACTCAATATTTAATAACTGAAGAAACTTAAATCTTTAATATTTTTACAATAGGAAATATTTATGATACAGGGATGTTTCCCTGTGTATAAATGAAAAATAAAATTAAAGCTTGAAGCCTGTACTTTGAGAAACTTTTAATGCCGATTAAGTAGCATGATTAATTTGCTAATGGCCAATGACATAACAAAAACTTGCAAAATTGAAAAGTAAAACGTGAAATTTCTAGAGTTGTGTAGAGTGAAGCAGTTGACGTTACTCAATAAAAAACACGTAAAAGTTTGAAATTTTTGCTTTAAAATGCGCTTTTGCGGAACTCGATAAGATAATTTTTCGGGAAGTTATGCCAATCTGTAGAAAAATTGATTTTTACAAGATAATAATGAATTATGAATTGCAATGCCGCCGTTATCAATGCAAATCACTACAATTCTATCCAAAACAGAAAACATATGTGCGTGCGTGTGTGTGTGTGTGTGTGTGTGTGTGTCCGTATACGTGTGAATGTGTGTGTGTGTGTGTGTGTATTTGCATACCAAAAGGATAAGGTTCCTGCGGTTTGTCAACTGCACAGTATTTAAAGACTCCAAACCCTCCTTGCGATGTGTTTGTGTGTGTGTGTGTGTGTGTGTGTGTGTTACACACATACATGCACACGCACGCACGCGAGCACGCGCGCGAACACACAAACACACATGCGCGCGCGCGCACACACACACGCACTGCACAAGAAGAGTTTGAAGCTTTAAATACTGTAAAGTTGAACCACGGGGTCCTTGTGGTATGCACATACACACACAAACACATTAACACACATGCGCGCGCGCGCGCGCACGCACGCACGCACGCACGCGCGCACACACACACATGCACACGCACACACACACACACACACACACACGGATGTTTTCAAACCAACATGTCTTAAACAGACTTGTGATTCGCATTGATAACGGTGGCATTGCAATTCATAATTCATTATTATCTCGTAAAAATCAATTTTTCTACAAATTAGCATAACTTCCCAAAAAATTATCGTATCGAGTTACGCAAAAACGCATTTTGAAAAAAAAATTTCAAACTTTTATACGTTTTTTACCTTATTGAGTTACGTCAACTACTTCACTCCACAAAATTCTAGAAACTTCACGTTTTACTTTTCGGTTTTGCAAGTTTTCGTTATGTCATCGGCCATTAGCAAATTAATCATGCCACTTAATCGGTATTAAAAGTTTCTCAGGGCACAGGCTTCAATCTTTAATTTCGTTTTTAAAACATGCCTGTATCATAAATATTTCCTGTTTTACAAGAGTTTAAAGTTTGGTAAATTTTTCCTAAATTTTTAGTGTACCACTTTTTTTGCTGGGCAGTGTACTTTGCAATTTCATTAGTTAAAATTTAGGACCTCTGCCATTAGCATGTGATCATGCGTATAAATGATTGATGAGATGGGAGGGATGATCACCCATTTCTTCCTGATAACAACTAATCACAATTGTTATTTAACTAGTAAGGTAATATTAGATGTGGCTCAAACTAAGCTGAAACTACATAAGCTAAAGATCTCTTTTGTTAAACTTATTCGACTGCTACAAGTCTTCCTGAAACTTACAACTGGAGTTTAAACTAATAATGTTTACTAAGAGAACGAATATCCTTTTTGATGATGCAAAGATGAAATGATCGTCAAAGATCTTATGTACAAGTGATAGAACTCTTCAACCAAATAGAAATGAAAATAATGTACAGTCGTAAGCAAAAAGGTTGAAACACATTTTCTTCGATGGTTAGATGGTTCAATGCTTAATTGGTTGGATCCACAGGTAAGACCAATGACGTTCGCCGTTCGATGAGCAAGTCTAGATTCTAAAAACAATTGAAGAAAATGTGTTGCAACCTTTTAACTCACGACTGTACATGGTTTGTTCGTAAAATAATGAGACTGGCCGTCGCGCAACGCTCCAGTCGCCAGCAGTTTTTTGGTGGTTCAATAATTCAAGAACCGACGGGAGACCGTTGAAGACATGGAGCGATCTGGACGCCCTTCAACGAGTGGTTTGGATGAAAATGTTGCTAAGTACAGGCACATTTTCATCCAAACTACTCGTTGAAGAGCATCCAGATCGCTCCATATCTTCAACAGTCCGCCGTCCGTTCTTAAACTCATGGAACCACCGAAAAACTTGAGCTCTTGACAGGGCATCGTCTTTGTAAGCCACATTAACCAAGGCAATTGGAAGCAGTTTTGCCTAGGTAAAAGCAAAATTTAATCCCGTATCGCTGCTCCAGCAAACGCTCCATTTTTCTGACGTGACAAAGATTCAAAAACAGCTTTTGCGCCACGCGTGATCCTCACTACGTCAGATCGCGGATGCGGCTGCCGCCTGGTGCGTTGCTTAGTTTAGCCCCCCCCATCACAAGTCTCATCTGTAGGGAACGCGTTGCTGGCGACTGGAGCGTCGCGCGACGGCCAATCTCACTTTTCGGACAAACCATGTATATCTAAATTAACTGTGATTCATACTATACGTTTTGAAGAAATAGATTTTATTAAAAATCGAGTTAGACAAGATAAATCTGCAACAGCGACAAATCCTGATAAAAAATTAAATGTTTTGCAGTCCCTTGTTGAAAATTCGTATAATTCAATTCGCAAAGTTGCACAGCAGCATAACATCGTTCCTATGTCAATCTTAACATTCTAAAAAAAGGAGAAAGTCCTTTTATTTAAAATCTGTTTGGTACAGAAACTATGTGAAGATAATTTTGATCGTCGTATGGAATTTTGTGAAAAAATGGTAATAAATATCGATAGAAATCCTCTATTTGTAGTTAACATAGTTTTTCCAGATAAAATTACTTTTTAGCTAACTAGGAATGTAAATTGATATAATAACAGATATTGGAACAATGAAAATTCTAATTGAATGCGCGAGGCACATGCTCAGAATCCGTAAAAAATCAATGGGATTTTAAATAACGCGATTATTGAGCCTATCTTCATTGAATTTTACAACGGAAAACTATTTTGCTATGCTTCGAAATGAAATAGTAGCAGCAATACAAAATATCGTTAGAACTTCAATGAGATTTGGTACCAGCAAGATTGGACGCCACTTCACTATGATTTACAAGTATAGTATGTCAATATTTGAATAAAGTTTTCCGAATAAGTGGATAGGAAGAAAGGATTACATTGAATGGTCAGCAAGGTCACCCGATTTAAATCTACTCAATTATTTTTTGATAAGATATTTAATAGATAAAATTTATATTTTAAAACACGAGAATAGAAGGCCTATGTCAGTCGCGGTGATTCTAGGTGCCGAATAATAATTTTTCATTTACAATTTACAACTCAAACTGCGCGCCGTATATTCATCGGACTTGAAACACAATCATGAAACTGGAACAGTAATATTGGTACAATACGAAGCACATATAATATCTCCTCTCTCCGAGGAAAAAAAAATTAAAAATTATTATTCGGCACCAAGAACTACTGCGATTGACGTAACCCTTCTATTCTTGTGTTTTAATTTTATCAGTCCGATATAACTTATTATTGTTTATATTGTAAAACCTCGAAATTTTTTATTTACATCAATGATGAAATTAGTTAACAGACAGTTGAAATTAGAATAATATATACCTAAAGGATTTTGCAGAAATGCAGTTTTAAATCTCCATAATCATATTACCAAACTGTAAAGGGATACCAATTTGAGCATTTACTATAATGTCGTTCTTTCAAAGCAGAACATTGTAATGTTCGCTGCACGCCCAGGGGGTTCTATGCAATAAATTGAAAATCTATTGAAATCTCAGGTGGAAATCGCTGAGAGTATAAATGGAGAAAGTAAATGCACATAAAAAAAGAGGTGCGTCAGTGTACGCAAGTACGCATACACACGCATTAGAAAAGAAAATTCGATCAAACATATTTACGCGATATACTTTGGGTAATGCAGCGGTTCTGTAATTTTTAACCCTCATGATTTAATAAAAGGAAAGTACTTAATAAAAAATAACTTTAATATATTGTTTCGAGAAGCTCTTGACATCAGCTATTAGATTCTGGAATCAGAAATAGTCATATAAAAAAAAAAATTGTGTGACTTTGACCTGATCTTGACGACGCCACCCAAGATCATTAATATCATAAATAAATAGATTTTTTAAACCCTAAAACTTTTGTTAAAACATTTTTTTCAGAATTGCTTGGTTTTACGATATTCAAAGGTCCAGAATTTTACACTTTGTATAATTAAAAATTACGATATTAAGAAAAAACAGTAGAAAGTAAAAGTAGTGAAAGTTATAAGGTTTGCGAATATATCAAAAATTCAAGTCTTCATAAAATTGATCAATTACTATAATCGTTTTATAGAAAATCTTAGTGATATACTAAGCCTACTAAACGAATTACTAAAAATAAACATTCAATTTAGTTAGACGTCAGATTGTGAGCACGCTTTTCAACATGCCAAACAAACATTTCGTACTAATTAAATATTAGTACCGTTTAATCTGAAACTGCTAGTCGTTTCAGCAACTGATGCCAGCCCATACAGAGCAGCGTTGTCACATGTACATATATCCAATTAGTACGGAATGCGTAATGCAAGGCAGACTCAAAGAAAATATATAAGGAGGCGTGTTCCGTCATTTTTGAAATTAAAAAGTTACATAATTTTTGTACAGTAAGCGGTATACGTTTTATATAGATAAGAAATCGATTACTCAGATTCTCAACACGCAAAATAGTTTTGCGCTATAGAGCGCGATACGCATGCAATATTATGCCGTTTTCCTTCAAGAGTTCGATTTCGAGATTAAATATGGGAAAACCAAAAATCATAGCAACGCGGACAGCTTTCCTCGATTACCAATTAAAAAAAAAACTTTATTTATACGATAGAAACTATAAATATTTTGCAGTTGAATAAAATTTGAATAGAAACGACTAAAAATATAAATTTCACAAAAATGATAGAAACAAAAGAAAAAGCAAAACAGAAAAAAGATTTAAAGAAAAATAAATGTTTAAAAAGATTGAAACTACAAAATCACGATTTTGCATTAAGCAACAGAATTTTATTAAGAGAAGCCAACATTGTAAGTTTTAAGAAATAGGATTCTTAAGGAACTGCATTCCGAACACGTGGAGATGATGAAAATGAAAGACTTAAATCGAAATTACATGTGGTGGCAAGGTATTAATAGTGATATCGGAAAACCGGTCTGAAATTCCAAAGAATATAATCGTTTTCAAAACAATCCTAAATCAGTACCGTTCCACTATTGGGAGCCTATAAACGAGCCATTTCAGAGAATCCATATGGATTGTACAGGACCTTTTAAACCTATTTTCTAGTTTGTGTAGATGCATGTACAAAATGACTGGAGATCTATGTAATGAATAATATTACCGAAGCAAGCATGATAAAAAAATTCCGCAATATTTTATCGAGATTCGATATTTCGCGAATGTTAATGACAATGATAACAAATAATGGGAAATTTTCTGTTTCTTAAGAAGATTTTGTTAGAGCAAATGAAATTATTCACAGACGAATTGTGTCATATCACCTTGAGTACCAATGATCCGAGATATTTGTTCAAACAAGAGTTAAGGTGAACCAAATTAACGAAGAATAATATTAAAACAGTTCTTATTTTACTATTGCACTTACTTTAAACTCGAAGGTGAAATAATCACCAGCTAATGTTTTTTTTCTTTTTGGACAAAAATTTCAAAGTTAATTTGATTTAATCTTTCCAAGTAAAATTTCGATGAAAGATTGACAAAGTGTGATAAAAAAACAAAAAATTTTCAAATCAAAGATAAAGTTGCTGCGCACATGTACGTGAATAAAATAAATTAAATACGATTCAGGATTGTACATAAAAAGTTAGGGAAGTTACACTATTAGAAAATAAAAAGATGTGAAAGCGGTATATTAATCAGTTACGCGGAAGCGGGCAAGGCATTCAGGATGTTAAGACGCAATCAAATTTAAATATCTTAAATTCGAATTATTCGAAATTAAAGATACCAGAAATAGCGAAGAAAGACCGATAAATGATGTTCCGAATGAATGAGGCGCGAATGAGGCCGTCCAAGTACCAGCTGAGGAGACGGAGGAAAATACGCAGGAAGAAGGACCTGTAGATGAAAATGAAATACATGCGAGCGAGCAAAATGCATATGTATACACGTCCCCAGCGAATTAAAAAGAAACCGTCTCGATACGACTTTCTTGCTTCTTATTAGCTTATATCTGTATCAGCAAAAGCAAGAAGATTAGGCCCCATTAAACTAAGAAACTGTTTTGTAAAAAAGAGGAAGAGCTGTGTATTTTATAACGTCACGGATACTAATCACATTATCAATGCGTGACGCTTTCTCGATAAAAGGACCGAGAGAGATCTCGGCGCAACGAATTAGGCTGTCACTCTCTCGCTGTTGACGCACAATACACAACGTGTGCTTCGGATTTTGTAGCAGTCTTTTAGTAAATAATCAAATTAAGAATTTAGAATAAGCATATTTATCCCTTTCTGGGAGACAATTCTAATAACATAATGATAAAATAATGCTTTTTGAAAAGACAAACAAAAAATTGTATTTCAAAATAAAAAAAAATAAATTTTATACAATAACACAATTGCGATACATATGTAATATAAATATATTAAGATGACTTATAGACTTGGTTAAGCGGTGTGAGAGCGTGCGGGTGTGTGTGGAGATAGAGCAAGGTTGAGTATGAGTGTTTTTGTATATTAAAAAGAATTAGGAAAGTAAAGAGGTATGAGCTATAGAGGTAGAAGGGTAGAGAAGACGGGTAATTAGAGGCAAAGGTAGGAAAGGATTTGCGGTTATATTGAAAGATATAGGAGAAAGGAACAAGAATAGGGCAGACAATAAGGCGAGAGAATTCGAGAGGGCCGGTAAGACAGGAAGACAGCGGAATTAAACACGGATGGTAAGGAAAATGAAAAGGGTGACGGTGCGTAAAGAAAAAAAAAAAAGAAAATTTGTTAATAAGGAAAGATATTAATATAAGAACTGGCGAATTAGGTGATAGAGATATAAGGAGAAATAGCTATAGAAAACATAAAGTGACAGATAATGCAAGAAATCTGGCAGAATGGTTTATGGAGAAAGGAGACGAACAAAACGGAAAAGAAGAAAAAGGAAATAAGAACTGTATAAGACAAGAAGGCGATAAAGGTGTAGACAGAAATGAAAGAGAAATCGAACTATATGGAAGAATTTGAAGAAAAAGAGGCTGATGGAATTTTAAAGAACTGTTGAAAAGGAAATAAAAAGAAAAAGGAGATAATAGAAGAATTTTAGAAGAATATAGTAAAATGAAGCTAAGACAAAGTATTTAAATGGGAGAAATAGGAGACAATAGGCGTGGAACCGTATCTCTTGCCTTTGGAGATTGAGTTTACATAAGCTGGAGAAAAAGTTAAATAAGATGAAATAAAAGAAAAAGAAAATAGAAATAATTATATGGAACAAGGCGGCAAAGATAGATGCAGAAATTACAAAGAAATTGAGTAATCTAAAAAGTTGGGAGAAAAGAAGGCTAATAAGAATATTAAAGATGTTTAAAAAAAAGTAAAACAGAGAAAAGAAAAAAGAGAAGTGGAAGAACTGAGAAGAAGGAAGGAAGAAACCGAGAAATGGAGGTACGGAGAAAGAAGAATGTGAGGATACGTGAAAAAAAAATTTTAATTAAGATGTAAGATAGAAAGGGAATTATAGGCATAAGCACAGGCATAGGTATAAGGGGTAGGTAAGAGAATAGATATAGAGAAGTATAGTTAGCATTGGTATGTATGGATGGATGAATATATAAGTATCAATTGTAAACCAAATCCCCTTCTTAGCTTTATATGCTAAAGGTAAATAAATTCAATTTAAAAAAATGATTTATTATTATTCCTCGCAATTTTAATAAATACTATGTGAGTATTGAGTATAATATGAATATTGATTGTTACACAAGTTTATCCGATTTTTTTTTATTTTTTTCTCAATCAAATAGTACTCATCAGAGTACTGTTTCATTGAAAACAGGGTAAAAAACCGAACAAACTTACGTAACATCCCAATATTATAGAAATACAATTATTATATGCCACCATTAAATTATTGTAATTTATTTTGACTGACACTTTAATAATACTGTGATAATTTTTGTGATACTTCAGCAATATTCTTGTTGTATCTGAATGTAATATTGCTGATATTACTGTTATATTACGTGCTATATGGGATATAAAAATCAAAGTTTCCCCACATTAAAAGCGTATATCCTTTGAACAATGCTTTTTGCATTAACGACTGAGACATCGAGTGAGTCCCAGTTGCGCACAGAATAAATCGGACACAGCAAGTTAAACACCTCCGATTTTGATGAAATTAGACTCATTCGACGCGTTTTCGTACAAAATAAACAAATTTGACAGAAAAGTGTCAGACTGCGAATCAAAATATCAAGCACTAAAAATAACGACTATTGAGGTTAGGATACCTGTCATACCTACGTAATTCACGTAATGTAGCATCTTAAAAAAGTAAATGCCTGGAAGGGAGAGGGGCTTCGTCCCTCCCCCCCCCCACAAATTTCTAATTTAAACCCCAAATTTAATTGTATAAGTTAAAAATTTGCGATATATTCAATTCGCTGTGTCCGATTTAGTTTGTGCGTAACTGGGACTTCCCCAAGATATCTACAAATGCATATACGAGTAAGATATTCAATATTTCGCTTCTTTTTTTTTTAGAGTTATAATTACCCTTTTACCAAAGTATCAAAAATAATTTACATTATAAATGAATATATACAATTGGCGTAATATAAAAGACAAACTGATTTTGAAATCAAGATTTCTCTGCCAACAAAATGAAAAATATACCTTCTGAGTTCTTCCTGACTGTGAGCTAATGCTTGAACGACTCGTTCCAACCGAAGAGACCTGGCTGTTAAGGGAGACGCCGCTTCGCTACCACTTCCTACACCGGTACTATCTCTTTCGCTAACCGAATGCAGTTCTTCTCCTGACAACTGCAACTGCCACAGACGAGAAACATTATTACATTTCTATATGTAATTTTTAAAAATTTTCAAAATTTTTTAATAACACATTCCTCAGTTTTTTTCTTAATAAAAATGTAGAAAAGTATCGTTTATTGTAACTTTCCTATTTTTTAAATTGTATATATACAGGATGTCCGAGAAAGCTCGCATCCCCTTTTAAGAGCAGATTCTTTGAAACATTCTAAGAAAAAAATTTTAATACAAAACTGTCAAGGGTATAATGGTTTTAAAATTATTCGCGGTTAAAGATTCCAAATCATAGAGTTGACATTTTGCGCGCTCAGGTATGGTGACATGACAAGGTATTACAAAGGTACCTCTTGACATTGATGTTGTCATATAAATACGCAGTGACATTTAAGAAATTATGACTGTAGCAAACATATTTGTATATTACATATGCAAAATTAGCGTTTTCAATAAAATATCAATTCAATAACAAGGTGTTACGATAGCCGTTGAGTCAGCTGTCAAAATGAATTCATTACCACGTTTATATAATAAGAACTTCTCTTTTTACAAGAACTTTTACTTTTTGATATATTACCATAACAATTCTTATCATATAAACATAGTAATGAATTGATTTTGACAGCTAACCAAACGGCTATCGTAACATCTTGGTATTAAATTGATATTTACTGAAAACGTTAATTACGCATATGTAATGTACAAATATGTTTGCTACAGTCATAATTTCTTAATATAAATGCCACTCCGTATTTATATGACAACCTCAATGTCAAAAGGTACCCTTGTGGTACCTTGTCACGACACCATGCCTAAGCGCGCGAAATGTCAGCTCTGTGATTCGTAAACTTTAATCGCGAATAATTTGAAAAGCATTATACCCTCGATACTTTTGTATTAGAATTTTTTTCTTAAAATTTTCCAAGGAATCCGCTCTTAAAAAAGCATATGAGCTTTCTAGGACACCCTGTATATATTTGAATATACATGGTGTATCCGTAAAGTAAGACTGACCGTCGCGCGACGCTCCAGTCGCCAGCAGTGCGTTCCCTGCAGGTGGGATTTGTAATGGGAGGTCTAAACTAAGCAACGCACCAGGCGGCAGCCGTGTTTGAGCTCTGACTAGTGAAGATTACACGTAGCGCAAAAGCTGTTTTTGAATCTTTGTCACGGCAGAAAAATAGAGCGTTCGCTGGAGCAGCGATACGCGATTAAATTTTGCTTTCACCTAGGCAAAACTGCTTCCGATTGCCTTGGTTAATGTGGCTTACAAAAACGATGCCCTGTCAAGGGCTCAGGTTTTTCGGTGCTTCAAGAGTTCAAGAACGGACAGGGGACCGTTGAAGACATGGAGCGATCTGGACGCCCTTCAACGAGTGGTTTGGATGAAAATGTGACCAATGTACAGGCACATTTTCGTCCAAACCACTCGTTGAAAACCGTCCAGATCGCTCCATGTCTTCAACGGTCTTCCGTCCATTCTTGAACTCACTAAACCACCGGAAAACCTGAGGCCTTGACAGGACATCGTCTTTGTAAGCCACATTAACCAAGATAATCGGAAGCGGTTTTGCCCAGGTGAAAGCAAAATTTAATCATGTATCGCTGCTCCAGCGAATACTTCATTTTTCTGCCGTAACAAAAATTCAAAAACAGCTTTTGCGCCACGCGTGATCCTCAGAGCTCAAACGCGGCTGTCGCCTGGTGCGTTGCTTACAAGTTTAGACCCCCCTCCCCCATCACAAATCCCACCTGCAGAAAACGCGCTGCTGGCGACTGGAGCGTCGCGCAACGGCCAGTCTTATTACTTTACAGACAAACCATGTATTTCTGTAATTAAGCTTTAAATTAAAATTCTATGAAACTAAACATAATTTAAAATTAAGTGCAGAATAATATTTTATTATTCATTTAGGAAATCTTTTCTTTTTCTATTGCTTATAATACAGAAATTATCGACGTAATTTTTTTTTTTTTTATGATTGAATATTGACCAAACAATCTGTCATTAAAAAGGAAATCACTTAAAACGTATGTTTCTAATAAATGAAATGATTTCATGATATTATGACGCTGTACACTATAATTTATTACCTATCAAGTTATTATCAATGTTTCTCCAAGAAAGAAAAAGTTCTTTATTTTTCTTAACAAATTTATTTTTTTATACCATATTAAATTTCTAAGAGATCCAAATGTTTTTTAAATAAAAAAAGTATATAAAAATCAATTTATATTTCATTTAATCCTTATTCTACCGATGCAATACCTAAGTAATTTTTTCATTTGTAAAACAATTTTTCTAAATTCTAACGCTCCAAAATTTTTGAAGTAAATTATATATTTTTTTCTATCTAATTTAATCTTCTTCTCAGAAACACTTTATTGAGACAACTGTAATTCGAGCAATTAGGCTTTATTTTTTATATACCTATTTCTATCAAAGAGATACCTGGATACCCATATATATTTTGTGTAGGAATTCAATGAAAAAAGTCAAAACTTATACTCTTTTTGCATCTCTAATTGTAAACGTTTTGTTCATTTCTTATTTTATTCATAATATTTTAATTAAAAAATATGAAAAATAACACAAAGAGTTATTTGATTAATGTAACGTGTTTTTTGTAAAAAAAAATAAACTAGATAAAAAATATAGTTCATTGTGAAATTTCAGGACGCTAGAACCATTAAAACATTAAAAAAAATTTTACCAAATTAAAATAGGTATTCGAGTACGGATAGAATAAAGATTAATAAAAATTTTCTCAAAACCTAATTTTATTGTAAATTTTATTGTAATTGTATTTTTACTCACTAAATTTTACTCAAGAAATCTTTCGTATTAAGGAAGTTCTCCAGCTTAAAAAAATGAATAGGTGCCATCATTCATATGTATCTTAACATAGGAACTTTTTAGCAGTTATCTTCAAAATAATAACTAATAAGTAAAATCTAAACAATAAAAATAAGAATTTATTTAAAAATATTTTCTTTGTAATATTGATAAATACTAATATAAAAGAAAATAAAAAAAATTCCTAATGATGTTCGCGTATAAAAATAAACATTCAATATATGTGAATTACAAAATTTAAAAATAATTAAAAATAATTAAAAATAAAAATAATTAAACAAGCGTCAAATCCAAGCTAAATATTAATGCTAATATTAACAATAATAAATTATATAGGACTGATAAAATTAAAACACAATATTAGAAAGCCTATGTCAGTCACAGTGGTTCTTATTGCCGAATAATCATAAATTTCACAATTTCCAATTTGAACTGCACGCTGCACATTCGTTAGACTTAAAATACACTCATGAAGCCGCAATATGTAATATTAATGCTTTCAGAAGAATAAATAATGTTCCTTCTTCCCGAAAAAATTGTAAAGAATTTTATTGTCAAAAACTAACACCTCAGCGAGAGTTTGCACTTGAATCAACCGAATTCTATGCGGGCGTCCTACCACCACTTCAACCACTGAGGTATGTAATGATATTTTCTCAATGTTAACCAATATAAATTAAATGAACGTCGAAGTAATAGAATGCCTTATACCAGGGCTCGGCAAAAAATGCACATTTCAGTCGATTTTCAGCTAGCGCTATTTCCCTTACCTCACCAGCTGCATGCAGTTCAAACATCAATCGGCATTTCGATTATACGGGAAGTAGTGAGGTAAAAAAAAATTTTAAGCTGAAAATCGGCCAAAATGTGCATTTTTTACTGAGTCCTGTCTTATACAGAAACCATCATGTAAAAAAAGCGCAAGACATTACTCATGTATAATATTAGTTAACTTATTATCGCATGTAATTCGTTAAAATTTATATAAATATGCAAACTCTCAAATTGTTAACGATTTCGAAATGACACTAAAGATAACTTGACACGTTAAAACGTTTATTATATGAATATTAAAATATAAATAAATAATAGTAGTTAGCATTAATATTTAGCTTAGCTTCGACGCTCGTTTAATTATTATTTTTGTTTGAAAAAAATGGTTTATAGTAATATTTTAATTTAACAAGCAATGTTGCCAAACTTTTTATTGATATGGTGTCATATTTAAAGACTTGTATAATTCAAAAACATTTCAAACTTTTACACGAAAAAGATGATGAAACTTTATTTTTTTAATTCAAAAACGTTTTTTTTTTAAATTCCATTCTTTCTTATGAATATAGTTTTTCAAATTTTTGGTATTTGTATAAATTAGACAAAACATTTCCATAAGATTCAATGCTATTTTAAAAAACATAACTACTTAAAAAGCCTAATAATCATAATTGGATCGTAGTAAACATTTTTTGTGTGATTTTATAGGGGAATATGGGATAAAGTGGGACACGTTTTTATTTTTCCATTAAAAAAATTATATTTTTGTAAACTTGAGATGTCCATTCGATAGAGAATTTCATTAGCTAACTTTCTATGCTCACGGAATTTCAAAATTATATTTTTTATTATATTTTTGTTCGGATTTTCCAAAAAGTAAGTTTTTGGCCATCTAAAAAAATTGTGAGGTAAAATGGGACACACTGTGGGGTAAAGTGGGACAATGATTTTTGGCCAAATTTAATAAAAAATCAAGTAAAAATCGTCCGAAATACAATTTGTAACGTTTATTTAATAATTAAAGAATAAAAATATAATAGGATAATTAGTAATTGTGTTAAAAAAAAGCATTAAAATTAATCCGAGTCAGAATCACAATGAACACATGTGCAGTAACCGCCTGAGATGTTTGCACATCTCAGGTGAACTGGTTAAGCACATGCGTTGTATTTGATTGAATTATGTCGATTTAACACCTTCGGTATGGTATCCATACAAATAATACAAAAATCGTCTTCAGATGAGGTTGAAGAGGTATCAAACACCAAAGTTAACGACTATTGAGGTTAGAATATCTATCATATTGACGAGATGTAGCAACTTGAACATGCGCTGTGATCACGTGATTAGCATGCACGTGACCTTTAGCTTTAATGGCGTGTCCCCATTGAACTATACTCTTATACTCTAACTGGAAAGGGCACTAGCCGTCAAAAAACGTGACGAGAGAAAGAGCCATTTCGAAGGGCCGCCTCTCTTTGTCAGTACAGTCACGTTAGAAAGTTTTGCAATACCGGCACATGAGGATAGATAAACGAGCGACTTGAGTGATATACATAAATAAAATTTTTCCTCTACATTTAACACTTTCTGTAAAAGTTAATTTCTTCCTCGTTTCCACAAATTCCGTTACATGCTGTATCAACATGAAAAAAAAAAAAAAAATTTAACTTTTGAGTAGGAATGTAAGGTGAATGCTGACGCATGCGCTTAAAAAAAGAGATGTAGCCCCTCGCATCATGCTATTTCTATCACGTTTACCGCTTACGGACGTAATATGGCAGTGCCCATTCTAGTTAGAGTATAGTTCAATGCGTGTCCCACTTTACCCCACAAAAAATGTCCCCTATACGTTTTTAAGTTCACCAATCTACACCTCGATAAATTTATCGGTCTTGGAATACAATTCTAAGTTGAACAAGACTAGTAATATCCAGAATTGAGTAACTACTTAAAAAATTAAAAGTTAAATAATAAAATTAATAGTTAATAATTTTTTAACTTAACTAAGTTAACTTTAAACAATTTAGTTTTTAATTTTAACTAATTATTTTTGAAAAACATAATTTTAATTTATTATCCTTTTTATAAGATAAAAATTTATTTACATAAAAAGAAAATTATTTATTTCCACATAAAAAGCAATATTTTTGGTTATTTCATATAAATTTAATTATAAACATATTTAATACAATTTAATACAAAAATATTTAATTTGTTCATATTGTAATTGTTTTGAGTAATCCAATTTTAAAAGCTTACAAGTTTCCAATTTAATATAAATATTTTTCAAAATTAACTTACAATTTAAGTTAATTTAATCTTATCATAACTTTTAATAAGTCATTTTTTGTTCATATAATTTTTAACGTAACTAAATTAATTTTATAAATTATTAATTTTAACTTAATTTTGTTAAAAAATATATTAACTTTCCTAATCCTAGTAATATCACAATATAATGTACTATTTAATCTATTACTAAAATAAAGATATTTTTAATTAGAAGGCGCTTTAATTTTCACATATCAGTCTATGTTCTTTTATTAACACATGTGCCTTTAACATGCGTTTTTATAAATATTATCGATTGTTGTAATATTACCACATGCCGTAGCGAACAAAATAATTAAGACACACATCCCGGAAAATCGGGAAGTTCAAGATTCCTTCGTCAGAATTTTATTTTTCGCAAGAAATTCTTTATAGTATAATATTTGGAGAGCAAGGGGTTTCTTATTGGCATTGTTGCTTATCAGCATTATTTTTATTAAATTGCATTTATATTATGATATTATTATTCTTGTTCACTTAAAACTGTACCGTATTTTAAGACTAACAAAATTATCGGCGCATAGATTCATGAACATTAAAATGTATATAAAATCACACAAGAATTATATCAGCGTTAAATACCAACAATAGCTATTAATGCTCTTTAATTAGTTGATCCAACTATATATTGTTAATGTTCTTTCATTAATTGTGTTTTCACATGTCGGCCTATGTTCCCTTACTATTTTAGAAAGTTATTTAAAAAAAACTATAAGGTCAAAACGGTTAAAAATAATTTAAGAATACTTATATATTAATCATAAACTTATTCTCAAAAAATGATTAAAAGTTCTTATATTATGTTAAAAGACTGAAGAACCTCCTTAATTTAATAATAATAAAATCAAGTTGCTAGCTAACCTGACTAGCAGGAAGAGATTCTGATAATTGGCCTGGACTAGCTAAGGAAGCAGCGTATTGATGTAAATGCGCCGGAGACATTGATGCAGGTGCCTACGTGAAAAAAAAAATAAAAATATAAGCAACGTAATCACTTTCCTCTTACTTTATGCAATCGGATTAACATAAATAACAATTATTGCATTTACGTGATTACTAACGGTGTGGTACTTGTGCAAATAATCCCTGCTTGGACTGTGGTGTGATTTTGGTGTAGATCGCCCGCTTAGTGGTGGCGATGCTCGTTCGAGGCTTCTACCTCTCGCTAACAAATTCATATGTTCAAGGCTGCCGACGCGAGATTCTAATTCTTCCGCACGTGCCTCCGTACTCTGCTTCTCTTCCTATAAAATCCTCCACTTTTAATTACTCAGAACTTAAAACCATTAAAAATGATTCTTCAAAATTAAAAAGAATGACTAATGAACTAAACATAAAGTGCAAAAAGTAATCTGCATGGCAAGTTATTTTACTATTTAATAGTAAAAAAAAATAAAAAAATTTTTTTAATATTTTTTTTTTAAATTTACAATTCTTACATAAAAATTCTGAATTCTATAACATAGCTTTATATACATTATTATATAACATTAATTACCTGAATTAATCTTATTTCTTTGTTAATGGCATCTAATTGTTCTTGCAACATCAAAGCTAACGTCTGGGCATCAGTGTGCCCGGTAGGACTAATTACGTCTGCTGTGCAACTGAAGATACTTTCATTATCCCCATCACCTTCCGCGTCACTTGAAACGTCAAACGCTTGCTGAACATTAGCGAGCACATGAGCCTGCTGCAATTTTTCCCATTCCTGCTCCGCTAAAGTCCGTGCAACATAATTCTAAAAGTATTCAAATTCACATTATGCATTTTTATTTTTAGACGTACAATTAATTGGTACTTTTTACATCTTGATGTAAACGATATGGTACCTTCGACGAATCATCTTCGATAGATCGTTTGCCACTTCTTCTGGGTAACGAGTGCGTATCAAAACTGCTATGACTAGCGCTCCTCGAGAAGGAGCCTGGATCTACGGCGTTTGGCGATAAACTTCTCGTTAGAGCATCCGTTTGTTGAATATTAAAAGCAATTTCCTGCTGAAGCATCTGTCTTTTAATGTTGTCAATCTCAAGACGCGCTTTACTCAACTCCTTAACAATGTCAGTCTTTTCATTTTGCAAATCCTCTGCCACTTTCCTCGTTTTTTCGTATTCCTGAGTGAGCGCGTTTTTTTCTTCCAATGCATGCATTCTTTCTTTTAAATGCACTTGCAATCTTTCATTGGATTCTAAAAAAAAATTTAAGCTCTTTATTTAATGTCACTTAAATTTTGTCATATATTTATAGTAATAAACAGCTAAATATGTATATAAGCAAGTATATAGAACATCAAATATCTGTTGCCTTTAAAAATAAGAGAATATTATTTCAAAAGAAAGGCATACAAATTTTTGAAAGATCAATTATAGTAATAAGGAAAAATTCAATTCTAATTATAAAATTATATTTTATTCCTAACATTATTTTGAAACAAAAAACACTAAATATAATTTTAAGCATTATTTACGTTACTCTTTTAGAACAATATATCTATATGGACAGCACAGATACAATATAACATATCAGCACTATTACAGAAATGTTTCAATGTTGCAGCAACTTTGCAACGTTTCTGTAATATTACTAAAATATATTGTATTTTGTGCTGTATGGGTAATAATAAAATAATATATGCTTAAATAATTTTGATTCATAATCCCACAATCCCATATAGGATCTAATACAGAAGAAATATTGCATCAAAAAGTTACCAGATAAAAGTTTATCAACGGTTGTACTGAGACGTGTATTATGCTCCTCATTCATCTTTAGCCGTTGGTTAACGCGCATCACCTCTGCATTTTTTTCTTCTAATTGTGCTTCCAATCTTTGAATTCTATCTTCCGCACTACCATGCCTCTCCTGAGCCTGCTTAAATTTTACATAATTAAAATTATTTATTATTTATTATTTTATTTTTGATATCGTCGACTTCCATATATAATGACCTAACATAATTAATGTAAAACTATTATTTATGAAACTGTCTCTTATCGCTTTAGCAAATTTTGATTTTATGACAACTCTCATGATTGATTAGAATGACTGGACAGAAAATGACAGAAATGTATTAAAATGTTATTTAGAACAAATAATGAATATAATTTATCGTATGTTTCTGTATACATAATTATTCTAATAATCTAAATGAGACATTCTAAAAACAGTAAGAAAGTAAAAGTATATTATATCCATACAAGTGAGAATAAGAAGAAAAAAGAAAAAGATAAAATATTAATAAACATTCAAAAAGTGACATACTATTCATAAACTAAAAGTCATGATTAAAACATATCCATCATTTACAGAAGTAATAGACTTTGTATAGACCAGATTGACTTTCACTATTCATGCTGCATTAGTCAGTTTGCAAATTATATTAAGATAGGACATAATCACTTTTCAAAAATATCTCATATAGTCCAGAACAATATTGCAAGAATATTGCTGTAATATTGTATTCTGTGCTGTATGAAATGTAAAGAAATCGTGTAATTAAAAAATGCAAATAAATTTGGTATATAAATTCAGCTTCTATTTAATTTAGCAATTTGTATGTTTCAGCGTAAATATTGCAAAGACACACTGCGGTGCACAAAAATACTCGAACTGTATGTATACTGAATGTATTTTATCATTATTATTATGTATTATACATGTACTAGAGCATATAGCAGCAAAATTGTCTGAAATCAAGTAAAATAATAACACTGCAGAAATAATACATATTTAAAAAGATAAGCTCTCTAGACACAAACATCGTATCTCGGGAATGTTAAAGTGCAGAGGAATAAAAACAGAGAGAGCCGATGATATGACATGATATGATTCCCCTGCGTACCTGGTTGGGCCTCCTCACCTGCGTCAGAGCCTCCATCCTCTGTTTCAATTGTTCTTCCATTTCTGGTAATTTTGCATATTGAGCTAGTTTCTGTTCTGCAAGCTCGAGTTTCTCTTGTATAGCCGCAATTTTTTCCTCTTGAAGCTTCAGTAAATTCAATTAATCATAAGAAAGTTACTGTGCCGTAATTATAAGGAAAAAAAAAAGAAAATAAAGACTAATGTGTAATTTACCTTTAATTGAGCTTTCTTATGCTGCAATTCTTGCTCCAATTTCTCATTGAGGTCATGAAGACTAGTAGACTCCCGTTGAGCATTGAGGTATCGTTTTTCTAAAGTTGCTATTCGCTCCTCTTGGTCCTCTTTTTGCGCTGCGTTCTCTCGCAAATCTCTCTGCAGTTTGAGACCCGCCTCCTGTGCCTTCAGAAGATCTTTCTGCGTTTTAGATAGTGTTTCCTCCAACTCGGCGACGCGTCCGCTTAGCTCCGCCACTCGTCGTTGCCATGTACTTAATTCTGAACTCTAAAATAATATTTATAACAATTTATATCAATTACAGCATTTGTCGAATTATACTAGTTACCAGTCAAGCTATTTGTATACCATAAAAATCAAGAAGTGTGAACGTTACTGTAACTCTAAACAAAACTTTATGATCGAAGTGATACAGCACAAAATGCAATATAACATTTCAGCAACATTGCGACATACTTTAACAATTTGTAGAAACATTACGAAATAACTGCAATATTGCTAGAATGTTCTGTGTTGTATGAATTATGATGAAATACATACAGCACAAAACGTAATAAAATATTTCTGTAACATTGCAGCAATATAATTACATTTAAATAACATTGCAAAATTATTTCAAAGTTGATGCAACATTCCTATTTTTTTGCAACATAATATTGACAGAGATATTACATTAAGTCTTCCTTTTCTAAGGAAGACTTTTTCAACTTTAAGAAACTATAACTTTGGTTCCAATCAATATTTTCTAACAATCTTTTTTTTCCCCCAAATAAAAGTTTAGAATCTCAGAAATGTAACTACATAATCGATATTACCAAAAAATGATTTATTGTAAAATTATAAAGAATCATTAAGCAAAAATGAAAAATTGTTCAAAAATCCACTTTTTTTAAAATCATATCTTTGCAACATAAAACTTTTAAGGACTTTAAAATATGGCGTTTTAAGGCTAAAGAGTCATACTTTCAAGAAAAATTATGACATTGTCATTTCTTTCAAAAAGTATAATTATGTAACAAGGCAAATATGAAGTATTTTTGATTAACTCAAGGTGTCTAAAATTGAAAAATAATGTGGTTTATGATATATTTCAGATCCTGCGCAAAAGTCCCCTTTTGCACACCACTATATAGTTTCTAACTTTAGTAGAATACATGTGAGTAACATACGCGAACGAACCTGTTCGAACGTATTCAGTTATTCTGTTGCTAATTCAAATGAGTCTGAATAAATAATAGCAGTTATAATCACGTATGAAACTTTCTTTTATCCAAAGCTAACGCGGCGTAAACGTAGAAAATTATGTAACTCTTTTTTTGATTTCTTTAGTTTATAATTTTGGTAATAATTCTTTGTTTTTTATTTACATTAAATAGTTGTCTGGATGCTATATTACCACTGCAACCCTCTCAAAATTAAGACTACCGACTTATTGTAGATCTATCATTACACACATATATATAATTTTTTAGTCAAATATGTTCATCTCATAATCAGATTCATTGTTAGAATGACAACTTTACTGTCGTGTAATAATTTGTTGTAATAATTTTAATGGCAGTAGCTGTGATTTAACGATCTGATTTATCCGTTGGATCAATAAAGATCAACGCTTGTCTACTCTATCTAACAGAACACATTAGCAAGAATGAGATCATTACTTTACCATACAAATCTAAACAAGAACGCCTTCCACGGTCGTAGCTAGATCTTGGTGC
Organism: Solenopsis invicta; assembly: GCF_016802725.1. Lineage (NCBI taxonomy): Eukaryota > Metazoa > Arthropoda > Insecta > Hymenoptera > Formicidae > Solenopsis > Solenopsis invicta. The sequence goes on from NW_024105284.1 coordinate 713,845, forward strand.
TTTGTATTTACTCGTGTGATTTTATAAACTTTCTCAGATTCAACATAAACTGCGCGCCGTTACTTTCGGTTGTAACACAACTATAATCGAATAAGAGTCAATAATATTATTAAATTAAAATTAATTTAAAAATACACGATGCTTACTAGCATCAAATATTAACCCTCTCCCCCCTGAAAAAATTGTAAGGAATACGTAGTATTGGTACATAAGTAATATATAAAATCATACGAGTAAATACAGAGCACCAGGATCTAGCTACGATGATGGAAGGCGTTCTTGTTTAGATTTATATATTACATAAACAGTCGAATATCTTTCTACATTACTTTACCGTTATTTTTATTTTGTTATAAAAATAATTTTGTTATAAAAATAATTTTGTTATAAAAATGATGACAATTTTGACGTTACAATTTTTCATAACGATAATGATAACGCCAGAATTAGAAAACAGTCACGTTAAAATCGTTGTCATGCATTACTCATTAGCCTAATTTATACTACGCAATCTGATCTATGCTTTGATGTATACTCTGGTCTAAAGTAATCATCAATGCGACATTTGCAATGTTTTAGATCTGTGATAATGTTTATACCTTTTTAACCTATGAATACTCTAATATACATATGTAACCTTAGTTCTCACGTAATGTTATCTAACAAGATTTACTGATATACTTTCCTAATCTCCGTTTACACGAATTATATCGTACAGTTTGAGAGCACCTGAGAAAGAAGAGAGATCGTCAAAAGATTATCTGACCCAAACAAGTTCACAACTATTTATATTGTCGTAATCTATCATGTTTGAGTAAATTATAATGTATCCATATAGTCAAGCATAATTAGACAAACTAATATGCTATATGAATTATTATGAAGTTGCTGTTAATTTGCTGACATCAAAATTTTACGTAATAAAGTTAGCAAGATGTCGGCAAATAAATTTCATCAATTTATAAAATTTCAAAAACAAACGTGAAAGATTAATAACGCGTTATATTGATAACAAAACGGCACGCTTTCATGATGAGCTCGCTTTCATATACAATATCGTGTCAACATAATGATAAACTGATGATACGTAAGATATCTAACATTTTACACATATTGCAGAATATTTGCTGAATATCATTAAAGTTTCTGAATTGTATCTTATTGTAAATGAAATGTTAACAATAAGAAATTATCACTCGCGAGTAGCACGCAGCACCATTGATAGAGGGACGCGACGCGACAAAACTTTTTTATAAATAAAAACCGTATGATGTAGAAAAGGTATAATTACAAAGTTTACACAGGTTACAAAGTTTTCATTTTTATTTTGACAAGAATATGTTTTGAAACGACAAGATTCTATTTCTTAAAAGAATTTGTCAAAGTCAAATCTTCCAAATTGAGCGCAAAGATAAAAATTAATGTAAGGTACTTGAGCCAAATACGGTCCAGTACTAAATAAGGCCCACTTTTAAATTTATCATTTAAAAACGCACTTTATGTTTAAAATATATGCTTAAAAGATATGTCATAGAAAGTAGATAAAGAAGGACTAGGAAATTAATACCAGTAGCAACACGTTTATTCAGTGCAACAAAAGCATATAGCAAAGTGGGTAATCAGCCGCTTTTATAAAAATTTGTTGTAAATTTAATGAGTATACATTATTTTATGATTTATTACAACATATTATAATATTATAATATTATTCAACTTTCTAACTATAGAAAAACATAAATATATACATTAATTTTTTGAAATAAGTATACTTTTTTATAAATAATGTATTATTAAATAAAGCTCACTTAAACATTTATTGTTATTATACATTTTGTTGTTAGTCATTGCATTTGTTTATTATGTATATGGCTTGCAACAGAGAATAACAATTTTCAATGACGCTAACTTTCCATAAGCTGAAATTGCACTAAAATAGCTAGAATTTTTTAAAGTTAAAATATTAATTATAGACATTATTAAAAATAATTGTGATGTTTTACAGTAAAATAGATCTTAAAAAATTTCGTATTTGTGATTAATAATTATTTTAACAGTGAGTTGGAAAATAATGTTTACTTCCTTTGTCATTTTCAATTTATTTTTAATTCGGGCCTTATTAAAAGCATAAGAATTTAATAAGGCCTTTTGTCAGAGTTTAAAAACATTTCTTTTTTGTTTATTTAAAAATGTTTTATATAAAAAATAATTTTATTTTGGCGAATGGTTGAAATAAATATTTTATTCTCATTTACTTTATTTCAATATCTTTGTAAATGGAATTTATAAAAAATAAAATAAGTTAGGTGATCCTTATTTGGCTCGGTACCTTAATGTTTTGATAATACAATCTGGTTTTAACGTTTATTCTAAATTTTGATTTTTTTATATTATTATGTAAATAAACCAATAGCTTTTCTAAAAATTAGTAATTTTTAGATTTTATACCTATTATTTAAACATGAAATATATTCAATCAAAAAAAAGGGAAAATTTGAATTCCTAACGCTAATCTGACGATGCGTTCTTATTGGTCATGACGTCATGCTTCATATAAGAGTAGAATAAAGCACCATTGATACTGATTTTTCTCACACATTATTGTATATTATTATCAAATTGTATAAGATAAAATTAAAATGTTCTTTCACTATATTCGGATTATGTTCGAGTAGCGTACAATGAGGTGTATATTAATATGATTCTTCTACAGTGTAGCAATCAGTGTAGAAGTCACAGCAACCAATCAGACGGAAGCATAAAAAGTATAACGTCAGAACATTTGCGTAACGATTGATAATAACATAACAACATCTTGAACTTATTTGACTATCTGGGTATAGATAGCGGACTAAACATATGGTGTAAATTAGACCATCAAAAAAAGTAATTCGTTAATTGCCTCGTTATGTAATAAGTAAAAGGAACATAAAAATAACACGTTACTTTAACTTAATACGTAATGAGTAAATTGTTAAAAACGACTATTCCAACCTTCACCTTATCATTACTATTATAGCAAATTGTAACGTCATTATCAAATTATGAAAAAGTATTTTAAAAAAGTATCAGTAACAATTAACGGCGTTATTTATTGTAACTCTTATCATTACTTCCTAACTTTGCAAATTAGTTATAATATATAGAAATAATAAGCAGGTTGGGAAGTAACGGATTACTTGTAATACCGTTACGTTATTGCTGTTATTTTTTCTTAATAATCATTTTTCCTGTTTATAATAGTAATTAAAATAACAATAACAAATTTTATTATTGCTTTTATCATTATTTTTTAAACAGAATACATATATGCAGATCATATTGCAATTAACCATTATAGATTTCTATTGAACTAATCAAATAGAGATATAGATGATTGAATGCTATTCTAGAAAAGGTTATCAAAATTTTGTGAAAAAGTAACAAAACGTAACAGTAACGATGTCTTACTTTTTAAAATTGATAACAAATAGTGGTAATAAGTTACTTTTTAGGAAAAAAAAAAGTAATGCGTCAATCTTTAATAAAATAATGTTCTTTAATAACCCTAATATAATGAGAAGAATAAAATTGTTTTTCTTCTGAAAGATGAAACAAAAAATCATTTATTTTTTACCAAATTTAATATTACGGAAACATTTTAAATGTAAGGTTTCAATGAAGATGGTTGCAGAAATACTGCAATTATGATATTTCAAACAGACATAATACAAATGTAATGATACACAATTGAGAAATTAAACTATCTCTGCAACATAGTTAAAATCTTCTGTGTTATCAGGAATTGCTGAAATGTTCCGTGCTGTGTGAAAATTTTATGACAATCTATCATATCTACTCTGCTTAAAATTTACGATTTAAAACTATTTACACCTACTGAAACCTACTAATAGGAATTTAATAAAAATGAATGGGACGTATTGGAACCAAAATTACAACCTATTGAAAATAAATCGGAAACAATAAGATTTTAATAAGATTTCCATTTAATGATATTTTCAATAACAATGTATAGGAACATCAGCGATTCAAGGAATAAAAAACTAATCGGATTTTATTAATCAATATGAACTAATTGGCAAACGCCGCAATTGGTGAATCAGATTGAGTAGAAAATTCATGATTATGTTCCGAATTAGATCCAATGGAGTATCATACAATTGAATTCCAAAAGGTTTATATCGGAAAACTCACGGATTCTCGGTCCAGTGGGAACCAATCGGCAAACACTCCCAGTTGATGATTCGGATTAAATAGGAAATTCATGTTTACGTTTCGAACCAGATCCAATGGGGTATCGTACGAGTTTCAAAAGGTTTTTATCGAAGGACTTATCGATTCTTTTTCCGGGATTCAATCGAAAAACCTTCTAGGATTCAATTGTACGATATTCCATTAAATCTGATTTGGAACGTAAACACAAATTTCCTATTCAATCCGATTTGCTGACTGGAAGTGTTTGCCGATTGTTTCCCAATGAGAATCGATAAGTTCCGATAAAAATCTTCTGAGACTTAATCCTACAATATCCCAATGGATTTGATCATTACAGCGCATGCGCATGGGTAAAAGTTAATACACAGTCAAAATAGTTGTAATTCGATTGTAATTTGTATGTCGCAATGAAAACAAAGAGTAAGGTAACTATCAATTTTATTCACATATTCATTGGCGATGGTCAAGCGAACCCATGCGTTTATTTATGCGGCTGTAAAATTATTATTTAAGGCTCTGTGTGTAATTCTATAATCTGCGTATTTATGAATTTGCGTCCGCTCTGATATACCCGTTATATGTTATATAAGTAATAAATTGTAATAATTTACAATAATTAATTAATCTTTAAATATTATCTAAGTTTAGTAAAGCAAAGATTCCAGAATGTCAAAAGTTCAAAACTAATTAAAGCAAAAAATTAAAAAAAATTTTTTTTTTATTTTTATGTAATTTAAAAATTAAGTTTAACTTATATTAAATATTAATTTATAAAAAATATTCCTCGTTTATTAATTTGTTTGTCATTATTGCGACTGCTTCTGCTGTAATATGGAAAACATTCCGATTCATTTTTCGAAATTTCAATGCACTCATCTCAATCCACTCATTTAAATCCAATTAAAACCGATTCCTCATTTTCCAATTGATTTTAATCAAAAGTTTTAATATACAGTAAATCGACAATTGATTTCCATTAGATTCAGCGCCAATTTGTGCGATTAAAACCTATAGTTTCATAATTTTATAAAAAAACCTATTAAATCGTATTCGAAGAAAATATAAAATGACCAATTAATTCCTGTTTAGTATTTTCTCATTATATATACATGGATATACGCCGATTGAATCCCATTGCGTCTACTCCGATTCATTCCAATTTGAAATAATTAGGAAAATATCCGATTCACTTTAGAAATTTCCGATACACTAATCCAGTTAAAACCAATTCTAATTTTTTCATTAAGTTTTAATTAATCAGTTTTAATTAAAAATTTTAAGCAGAGATAATGTCTATTCTATATAAGACTAATCCAAAAAAAAGTTATACGCTTTGTTGTATTCACAGGTTAATGTTTGTTCTGTATCTGCACTACATCGAGGAAATAGCAAAACTTCTTATAGATAAAATATCGATCTAGCTAATATCCATTTGTCAACCACTAGTCATGCGATCAAAAAGTTCAAAATGAATATTTATTTCTCATTCTATAACATGCCATGGCACTGAAAATATTGTATACAAAAAGAGATAATTCACATTGAATTATAATATTAATGGTGTTCGCATGGTAATAAGGACGTTTAATACTATGTGTGATATAAGTTATGATGTAATATATTCGTTGCAGAAATTAATTCAGTACCTTTAAATTAATTATAAGTCCAGTTTTAATTTAAATATTTTTTCATCATTTAAAAATTTTAAAGTACTTACTTTAACATTTATAAAACACTGTATAACTTGGCAAAACAGATAACATAATCTCATAAAACAATCTCCGACAAGCATTTCATATTAAACGTTATATTTTTTCTCATTTCAATTAAAGAAATTTTGAAGCCACAAAAATGATTCGTTCTGCTTTTAACAAAGGTGCAATAACGCATAAGACATGCAAGAAATGGTATCAGAGATTTCGGAGTGGTGATTTCGATTTTTGTAATCAAGAATGTTCTGATCAATGAATGGCCAATCCAAAAAGATTTAAAGGCAAACAACTTGACCAGTTGCTAAATAAAAATTTTATTCAAGCCTTTAACCAGATTATTAATATTCAGATCGTTACTAACGTACGAGAGTAATTTTCCGTTTAAGTGGTAAAATTGAAAGAAAAGGATCGTTTACTAGACACAGAATGAGACATTTTGCAGTACGACAATGGCCATGTCATAAAAAAGACAAAAGACGTCATTTGTTCAGTGAGCTGAGAAATTCTTCCTCATATGGCTTCCTCATCAAACCTAATCCTATCGAATTATCACCTGTTCCGATCGCTCCAACATCATTTTATACTTATTTTAAAACATTAGAAGAAGTGCGAGAAACATGGATGACTTTACTGTATCAAAACCTTTTTTCGAGAGGAGATTCATCAATTGCATGAAAGATGGAACAAAGTCATTAAAAGTAATGACAAATATTTCAGGGACTGAAAAGTGTATGGTTTTCCTTACATTAGGTATAGATTTAGTTTTAAAACACTGAATTAATTCTTAATTTTTATATTATACATTTCTAATTACATTATCTACCATACAATTCTATTATCTACAATATAGTACAGAATACAATATTGCAGTAACATTTACACATTTTAACAATGTTGTAAACAAGATAAATAATTTAAATAATTTAAAATATTTTATATTATATTTTATTCTATTTACGTGGATATACTTTTTTAAAGCATGTATGTATGTGTTTTTTTTACTTTAAGTAATTTATCTCTTTATTTTTTTTCGTAAACATATTAAAGATCATCAAAGAATAAATATTTCAAATGTTTCATTTTCCATTAAAATAAAATTTAATGTAAGAATAAAATACAAATTAGTTCATAATCATTATTTGTAACATTTTAATATCTTTAATTATAGAAAATAACTTAAAGAATTAACTTATAGCATAAAATATAACATTCCAGAAATAGTGCAGCAACATTTCAGCAGAAATATTGCAAATATTTGCTGCATCATTGCTGGAATTTTTTGATACAGCACAAAATATTACAAAATATTCCAACAATATTGAAAAAAATATTATATATGTTGCTGCAACATTGCTGAAATATTTTGTAATGTTTTGTGCTGTATAAAAAATTTAGAGGAAGCAAGAGGAGCAAGACAAAATAGCAAAGTAAAACAGAACATCCTCTATATCGCGCAATTCTAATGCAGGAATCACAATCGAGCATACGCGTTAAATGTGGCCTTTTGTAGGTTATCTACGAGCCAGCAAAGTAAGCATCTACGTTGAGTTAGACCATAATTTATATTTTTTGTGATTTCCTTACAATTTTATCTCATTTTTTTCACTTGTGACATTAGTATTAAATTACAGTATACTTTTAAAGTGTATCTCATCTTATCCACGAGGATATCCCCTCTTACTCCACCCGACAAAATAGGCAAAGAAATGTCTTTTGTATTTAAAACAATTAGTAATTGGAAATTAGGCTAATAAAAGTCAGTGTGGGTAAAAGTGCACAATCATATTAATATTACACAGAATATTTATTCATCTTTAAATTACAAACAAACAAACGTTTCGACTCGCTTTGGAGTCATCTTCAACGTATCAATAAAAAATAAAAAATTCTAGCCGTCATCAGTCACCAAAAACGGAAAGCAGTTGAATCATCAATTTTGTTTTTAAATTCAATTTTTTTATTTTTTACTGATACGCTAAAAATAACTCCAAAGCAAAGCAAAACGTTCGTTCGTTTGTATTTTAAAGATGAATAAATAAGCTGTATAATATTAATATGATTGCGTACTTTTACCCGCTCTCATTAGCCTAATTTCCAATTACTAATTGTTTAAAATTTCAAGAGTCCTGAATTATTTACTTAATCCTTTTTCATTTCTTTTAAATAAAGTTAATGTTTCTTAAAAGATTTTATTTATTACGCAAAGACAGAAAATTTTATTTGTTATATAAAGAAAGAAGCAACTTCGATGTTGTAACTTCTGATTGGACATCCTCACCTGATTGAAGCAATCATATTGTGATTGCAACTATATGCGTAGCTGATATTTAAAGATTAGGTTATGCAAGATTGAATGAGAAGAGAAGATTTGCGACACTATGTCATTTATTTGTTTGTATGACATTTTCTATTGTTATCATCCCTTAATTAACAGATTTATCAAGAAGCGTGGTCGCGTCTTGCGCCAAAGTGAACGCAAAGCGAGAAAGACCGAGTCTCTTTTACGCAAATTAATAAGAAACATGAAAATTGCAATGCGTGTAATATTAAGTAATATAAACTTTAATCTCACGCTAAGAGAGAATATTTATATTATGAAGTTTAATTATATTGAAGCAATTCATATAATGTTGAACATCTGAAGTTAATATATAATTCTGGAAATGGACATGAGAATTCGAAGTCACTTCTTTATATAAAACTTCAATTTTTATCATCTTCCTTTTTAAACAGTGCTTGTATCATAATATGTTCTTTTATACTCAATGGATAAAAAAAATCGATTCACGTAATAATTTCTTATGATTCTTGTCCTCAATTATCATTTATTTCTTTCCTTTTCTTCTCTAATCCTCTCTATTTGTGTGTGTGTGTGCGCGTGCGCGCGTGCGTATGCTATATATATGCATGTAAGTATACGTGCATGTGCATTTATATATAAGCATGTGTAATTAACATTAAGATTCATTGCAAAAACAAGGTTATGAGAACTGGTCATGATTTATATATATACACGCACATGCATGCACGCGCATACGCACGCGCGCGCACGCGCGCACGCACGCACGCACACACCTATATATACTCTACTAAAAATATAAAAAAAATAAAAAAATAGAGAATACTTTTCAGACACCAAAAATTAGACTATATTCAAATGGCTGTAAAATCGGCGAAAAATCATCGTAGATAAAAAATGAAAAAAGCATTTTAAAGTTTGAAGTTTCAACTTTAACGTTGTATCAACAGATTTTCAAAGTTCTTTAAAGTTTCTTGTCTTATGCAATAAAGAGCACACCTTGTTTCGTTCCTTAAAATTTTGTATATTTGACACTTTGCAGCTGACAAACAAATTTTTTTCGAACAATTCGAGTAAAACTTCATAAACTACAATATTTTGGCTACAAAATGCTTTTTTTTAAATTTCTCTACAATTTTTTTTTATCCGAGTTACACAACTTTGAAGCTAAATCTGCATGTTTTACAAATGATGTCCATATTTCGTGAAAAATTATCGTAGATAACAAATTAAAAAATCATTTAAATAAAACTCGAAGTTCAGTTTTAACATGCTATCAATGGTTTTCAAAAATTTTTGCAATTTCTCAGTGTTATGTCCTAAAAAAGATACACTGTTTTTTTCTTAAAATTACGTATTTTTGACAACCTATAGTTCAATAAAACAATTTTTTCTTGACAAATGCAATCCAAGTACCATAAAGTATAACATTTTCTCTATAAAATGTTTTTATTTTAATTTTCTTATGATTTTTTTTTAGCAAGTTACAAGACTTCGAAAAAACACATTTTTTACAGTACATTTTTCCGAAAAATGACGTTTACCGCCGACAATACACAATGTGCACCACGTAGAAGTTGCCGGTCGGATTTTTGCACATCGTGTGTGCATGTGTGTGTGTGTGTGTGTGTGTGTGTGTGTGTGTGTGTGTGTGTGTGTGTGTGTGTGTTAGTGTGTGCGTGTTTAATATTGTGTTTGCTCCTCTCTGATTAATTACCGCTTGTAAGCGTTTTCGCGTCATTTTTCGGAAAAATGTACTGTAAAAAATGTGTTTCTTCGAAATCTTGTAATTCAGTCAAAAAAAAATCGTAGAAAAATTAAATAAAAAAAAGCATTTTGTAGAGAAAATATCATACTTTATGGTACTTGCATTGCATTTGTCGAGAAAAAATTGTTTTATTGAACTATAGGCTGTCAAAAATACGTAATTTTAAGGAAAAAACAGTGTATCTTTTTTGTGGCATACCACTGAGAAATTAAAAAAATTTTTGAAAACCAGCATGATTGAAAACCAGATTGATAGCATGTCAAAGCCGAAATTTCGAGCTTTTAAATGCTTTTTTCATTTTTTATCTACAATAATTTTTCACGGAATACGGACATCATTTGTAAAAAAAATGCAAATTCAGCTTCAAAGTTGTGTAACTCGATTAAAAAAAATCGTAGAAAAATTTAAAGAAAAGCATTTTGTAGAAAAATGTTGTAGTTTATAAAGTTTTTTTTAAATTGTTCAAAAAAAAATTCGTTTGTCGAGCTGCAAAATGTCGAAGATACGAAATTTTAAGGAACAAAACAAAGTGTGCTTCTTTACTGCATAAGACAAGTTAAAAGAACTTTGAAAATCTGTTAATACAGCGTTAAAGTTGAAACTTCAAGCTTCAAAATGCTTTTGTAATTTTTTTTACCTACGATTTTTCGCCGAGTTACAGTCATTTAAAAATAGCCTAATTTTTGGTGTCTGAAAAGTGTCCCCCCCCCACCTTTTTTTAGTAGTGTATATATAATTTTATGTTATACATATACATATACACTCAGAAAACAAAAAAGATTAGAACAAACAAAAATGTATTTATTTTAACATTTTCGAATTTGAGTTTTAAATTTTTCGAATCCATTTGAATCCGAAAATAATATAATGAAGAGTTGAATCTGTCCCAATTCAAAATGATGAATAGCGCATTTCGTATTTCAATCTATTTTAGTCCATTTGAATCCGAAAATATTCCGGGAATCTAAAACGCAAACTGGGATAAATTAAAATAAATTGCAATTTTCAATTTATTTGAATTTATTTTTGTTTGCTGGGTAATATATATATATATATATATATATATATATATATATATATATGTGTGTGCGTGTGTATATGTATATTCACAAAGATGAAAACTACCTGAAGTTCTGAGTTAACAGTTGGATTTTTCTATCTGTTCCACCATATATAATATTAATTCATACCTGTTTGTCGAGAGTAGCTTGCAAATCTATTATTCGTACTGATGAATCCTGCTCGATCGGATCGAGACTTCCATTGCTCAGTCTACTGCCAACTTCGGCGAACTTCTCTGTACCTTTTTGTACCAACTGCTGTTGCTGCTGCAATTGATGTTGCTGATATTGCTGTTGCTGCTGTTGCTGACTTGTTGCCTGCTCAGTCTCATTCTGCCCGATCACAACACTACATTCAGAATGCCTCGCTCGCATTGCCTCTTCTGCATCGCCGCGTAATTCCCAAAAACTACGTCTACACTACACGAATACTACGCGATTGTACGACCAGCATGCACGACTATGATAGACACATTCTCTCGTGAATGCAGCGAATCGATGAATGATAGACAAAAGGTAATTCAGCATGATAATTTAGTTATCATCCGAGACAAAAGTGCGCCTGTTTAAGTAATCTTTCGGAAGAAAAAGAACATGTTTACATAATGAGAATTTGATATAGAATCTTATGCTACTTTAAATGTCTTCCGCGGAATAAAACACGGAAAATATTTCAATGAAATGATCAACATACATAACACGTAATATTGTAAATATACTGGAATAGAACATATTATGGTAAAATATTACAGAAATATATACGATATATTACACGTTTATAAATAACAATAAAATATTACAGGGATATATTATACTTCCAAATGACCTCTGTTCCCAATCGACTTGAAATTTTACATATAAGTTTTCAATATAAGGAATAAAGTGCGCGTGAGAAATAAAGCAGTCTCAACTGCAAAAAACAAAAAAATTTTTTATATAAGACAAAATCAACTCTATATATTGCGATGTCACAACCTGTGTACGTCATCCGTGTACAAGAGCCGTGCGGCTCAATCGCAGAGACGCGACACAAGTCTTGCGTCCTCCCGACACAGGATCAGATGAGTTTTCGTTGGTGCGTGTGTGTATTCGTCCTATCTTTTCTTTATCAAAATTTCGCGTTTAAACGCCAAGAAGCAAGGCAGAAATAAGCAATTGCAATACTTATTCCTGTGTATTTACGACGTCTCGTTCATCTAGGAGGAAGCAAAAGAAACGCTACTATCGCCAAGGATTACCGAAGCATTCCGGAACGCGAGAACATGTAAGTCATACCTTACCTCTTTCTTATATCATGTAAGGCATACAGATAGACTTCTATCCAGAATTTACTTGCAGAAACGGAAAAGGAATCAAAGTTGCAGAGGCAGCGCAAGGAAAGCCGTCCACGAACAACTAGAGAACCCCGTTAAGGCGATGCTGGACCAGTCTCTATACGTGCTTATTTTTGTACTCAGATATCTCTTAATTGGCTTCTGCAGCCAACTTGTGACAACATGAGCCCATATAAAAATTTTAGACATTGTATATATGAAATAAGTAACTAGCGAGATGTGAATTAAATCAAAGAACAATACAACGCTTGCAGAATAATCTTAGAAGCATTAGTATAAAAGATATAAATGTATGAAAATTGTTTATATAATTTTCACGTGTATTGGTGCAAAAAGCAGAAATTGTGATCATGGTAGTTCAGAGACATTAAAGGTGCTACAGTCAAAAGAACAAGGACAGATAAATGCGTTTGACAAAGAGCGCTTGCCTATTCCCCTTATTCTTCACTTCACGCGCGACCCTAAGTTCATTGAAGAAAAATCTGCAACAATCTGCAGTACCGACGTCGAGTGAGTTCCACCGTCAATACAGCATCGCCTTAAAGAACAATCATAGATCCGATGCAGAACCTCCTTATACAAATGACCGTATTCCGCTTACTATTCCTGCAGTAAGCGGTAAGTGGCCGTTCGAGATCATTAAAAAAAAAAATAATAATAATTCTGATGAGTATGGATCAGAATCCACAGGAAATAGAAAAAATTCAAGAGTAATAATAAGAGAAGCATCGTTCTATTCTTTGAATGTATTCTCTCAAGATTTTTATTCCAATTACATTGCTAATACGACTGAATTTTATTGAACTTCTTATCCAATATTTAACGTTGTTTAAACCATGGTACTTTGATTCTTATGAATCAGAAATCCATAAGCAAAGGAAGAAGAAGAATAGAAAAAATTGCAAGGAACGAGAGGACGCAGGACCAAAAGACTTCCCATGACAAACCTTGCCGTGTGGTGAGACAAACGTCATTATTGCATTAAAATTGCCGATTTAGGACGGAAGCCGACTGGAATAGCTTTATTTTTGAGTTCTTTCCCAGGCGCCCTTTATTGTACTGTCAAGCTTGCATTTTTGTCGCTATAACGTCGTTCGTTCGGTTCTGCCAAACTGCGTAACTAGAGACTTTTCGCTTATCGTGCTTGCTGACGCTGCAGTCATCGTCGTTGTAAAGTCTATCGTAATTTCTGCGTGATTATGCATATATTTGTGTTACTTGCGCGAGTAGTGTAGTTTATTGTATTCGTTAATATCTTATGCATTTCTTCGCGAGTTAGGCAAAGGTACAGAAGTTCAGAAGTTTCGTGTGTTCTGTGATTGACATTTTTGTTTAATTCTTGGTCCTGGCGAACTAAATCAACTCGCGTGCAATATGATTTCAGTTTAATAAGTTGCTTCGAGAACGTAATTGATCAGAAAAAAGTTTAAAATCTTAGAAATGTTACTACACAATCGGTATTGCTGAAAAATGATTTATTGTGAAGTTATAAAAAAAAAATTAAGCAAAAATAAAAAATTGTTCAAAAATCCACTTTTCCTCTAAAAAATTATATCTTCACAACAAAAAACTTTTAAGGATTTTAAATTCAGTGTCTTAAAGCTAAAAAATCATTAAAAAAAATTGTCACTTAAAAAAAATTGTCATTGTCATTCCTTTTAAAAAGTATAATTATGTAACAAGGAGAATATGAGGAATTTTTGATTAAAGTGTCTAAAATTAAAAAATGTGTTTTATAATACATTTCAGACCCTGCGCAGAAAGCCCTCTTTTCCACAGTACTATATAGTATTCTAACTTTAGAGTATATGCAAGTACATATGCGAACAAACCTGTTCAAACGTGTTTTGTGCGGTTATTTTATATGAGATTACTCACAAAAAAATTTCACTCACACACAATGTAGTTCCACAGACTCCAACAAAACTTTGCTACCGTTCAAATTCTAGTTGACCAATAAAGTTGATCAACTGCATCAATCAAAAGAGGAGATTTTAAACTTTTTTTACCCCATAATCCAAATCTCCTATCTCATTCTGTCTTCATACAGCAAGCGTTCAAAACTTTATATGAAGTCTCTCTGACCTACTTGTGTATTTAAGGGTTGAAACTTTAAAATAAACCATAATTTCTAATACGCGTGATCAGTTCAGTTTCGAGAAATAACGAGAATAGAAATTAGTTCGAGCGAGAAGGAAGTAGAGATTAGTCGAGAGCACTGAGGTTGCGACACTTTTTCTTCGATGGTTTTTGAAATGTAGCTTTGCTCATCGAGCGGCAAACGTTATTGCTTGGATCCACAAGTAAGAATCAATTACATTTGCCGCTCAATAAGCAAGACCGCATTCTGAAAACCATCAAAGAAAAAATATCGCAACCTCAGTGCTTCTAACTGTACATAAAGTTACATATCTTAACGACGTGAAAAATTTACGTTGGCATGAACAATTTATATTAAATATTTCGCACAGATATCGTGAGCAAAAGATACAAAATATGCAATCAGGACTTGTTTACAAGCGGTCCGTGTGATAGTGCGCGACACGAGGCGGGTTGCGAAGAGTCGTCGAGGCTTTCAAGCCAGTGTACGGGATTCGCGCAAAGCGGGAGAATTATACGCGACTCACAGGCAAGCGTTCGGAATCGAGGCCTCAAACAAGGCGCGAGTTCCCGAAGCCCCGGGATGTGGATTCGGGGATGTAAATGACGAGAACCATCGGTGCCCGAGTATCTCAGGAGCGGGCGAGAACCTCAGACGCTTTTCACGCGGTGGGTGGATGTATGGGACGGAGTCGGCGGCCGAGAACCTCTATCAAACTTGCAGTCAACTCGTCAAGGAGTGAAATATACTCAGATACCGTTTCGCTCAAGAACCTTGGTGACGTGTACCTGGGCTATTGGTAGATGTCAGGAACAGTCAGTGTCCGAGAAACTCGGAAGTGACAGAGAACATCTACCGCGCTTTGTCAGTTGCTTTTGGGATTGCGTAGCTCCAGATACAGCGGAGATCTGATCGGTTTTGTATCTCGACGGAGGATGAACTCTCGTGCTAATCGTCGGGTTATTTATCCGGCAATTAGCATGTTCGGGTAACGACCTCCTCCTCGAAGAATGACTCTCCTCCTCGGAGCGCTTCGCTTTTATCTCACTTTTTTGTTCAAGCGCGCCAGTGATACAGGCATGGAAAATTGGATCGCACTGCGCATGCGTCCCAACTTTGCTCGCGCGTGGATCGTGCTTGCTAACGGCCGAGTGCAGCCGTTAGCGTCTATAACTAGTAAAAGTAATTTAAAGTGGCGCACCGGCCAGGCCTCTGACGGATGGTCGTCGGGGAAAATACACTTTTTGATTGGGGAGTGCATTGTTATATCTTATTATGAATGGAATATATTATAAAAGTTTCTCATAATAAACTTAAAGGTTTTAAGGGTCACTGAATCACAAATCTGTTATTAAAAATGGCAAATTATGGAATTAGGAGATTCAAAATGGCACCCTTAACATGCAGTTTTGTTGGATTACAATAATCGAATTATTTATCAAAACAAATCTGAGCGTGCTCTTTAAGACACGCTGATTACGAATCCATTAATTAAATGGAAAAATCATTGATGGCATATTTAAAATGGCCAATCCAAAATATTTGTACCCAATTAAAGTCACATATTTAACATATTTCATACAAAAAATAAATCTTTCGAAGTCTTCTGTTGAACACTGCTAAAATAGGATTAAAAAAAAACTCAAATTGAAAAATTCCGTAAAAATGATGGATACTAGATACTGGTGTAAGTTTATTTGCTTCAGTCGATGATAACGGCCTACTTGACCACTCTTAGTCAAATCCAGAGACAACGGCGAGGACGTGGTGGTCACTGTCTCCATTATTTCTTTTTAATTTTTAATTTTATGTTTCTCTTTTTTTTAATTTTTTTACGTTTCTATATATACGAGGTGTGTTCAAAAAGTATCGCGAATTTTGAATTTTCGCGGGTTACGTATATTCGAATTTCGATCTTTTTGTGGCGTTATGTTGGTACTTATGTCTCTCACTTATGCCGACAAGCTCGGCCATTTTGAATGTTCACTTAATTGTTGACAGCTGCTTTGCTTGCACGTGTTTTGGATCGTCTTCGATTTTTACCTATTCAAAAAAATGGATCAAAGAACCTGTATCAAATTTTGTGTGAAAAACGAAATTAAGTGCGCGGATGCATTCCGAATGTTGACTGTGGCATACGGAGAAGCTACCTTGGACCGAAGCAACGTTTATCGGTGGTACAAAATGTTCTCAGAAGGCCGAGAAGATGTGAACGACGAAGAGCGTGCCGGACGCCCGAGCACTTCAACAACAGACGAAAAAATTAATGAAGTGGAGAAAATGGTATTGGCCAATCGTCGAATCACCGTTAGAGAAATTGCTGAGGACCTAAACATATCGATTGGCTCGTGCCATTCGATTTTTATCAATGATTTGGGCATGAGACGGGTCGCCGCGAAATTCGTACCAAAATTGCTCAATTGCGACCAAAAACAGCATCGCATGAACATTGCTAATGAGATGTTGGACTCTGTCCGCGACGACCCAAATTTGCTCCAGAGGGTCATAACTGGTGACGAATCGTGGGTTTATGGTTATGACGTGGAAACCAAAGCTCAATCATCTCAATGGAAGCTGCCGCACGAACCAAGACCGAAAAAAGCGCGCCAAGTTCGGTCGAATGTGAAAGTTTTGCTGACAGTTTTCTTCGATTGCAGGGGCGTGGTGCATCATGAGTTCTTGCCACAGGGTAGAACGGTCAATAAGGAATATTACCTGCAAGTTATGCGCAATTTGCGCGAAGCAATCCGCCAGAAACGCCCGGATTTGTGGAAGAACAAAAATTGGCTTTTGCACCACGATAACGCCCCTGCTCACACATCGTTGCTTGTGCGCGACTTTTTGGCCAAAAACAACACACTAATGATGCCGCAGCCACCGTATTCCCCAGATCTGGCCCCCTGTGACTTTTTCTTGTTCCCTAAACTGAAGAGGCCCATGAAAGGACGACGTTACGCTACGCTTGACGAGATAAAGACGGCATCGAAGGAGGAGCTGAACAAGATAAAAAAAAATGATTTTTTGAAGTGCTTCGAAGATTGGAAAAACCGTTGGCACAAGTGTATAATATCTCATGGGGATTACTTTGAAGGGGACAAAATAGATATTCATGAATAAATAAATAATTTTTGAAAAAACACAAAATTGGCGATACTTTTTGAACACACCTCGTATCTATTATCCTTGGATTATTTCAATTTGTAATCTCTAATGTATCTACAGGGTGTACCAGTAGAATCCGAAAAAATTTATTATGAGTTTTCAGAATCCTTTTAATAAAAAATAACAATCGTAAGAAAAATATTTTTATATTTGGGTTAAAGCATTCCTAAAAAAACAGTTTTATTCTATATAGCCCCCTCTACTTCGATGACCGCTTCAATTTTGGGCCGGAAGCACGCGCATGTCTCTGTTAAAAATTTCTTCACCATACACGCAAACAATGCCTCAAGCGGCTTTCAGCGGCTTTCAGCGATGCAACGTTAGGATGTCGAGTCTTGTTGGAGTGTCCCTCAAACACGCAGCACACGAAATAATCCAGCGGATAAAGTCTAGGCTATTAGCAGGCTTTACTCCGACACATTTTCATGTTTTCGAAGAGCCGATTCTGCACTAAGTGGCCGTCTAAGAACCTTCTTCGGATCCTTTGAAAGCCATATAGTGATGAATAATGTCGTAAACTGTCGATTTCGGGTGATCGGAGAACTTTATTATTCCGGACACGGTACGTCCCACGCAAAGATTTTGAACAAGCACAGCTCTCCGGTTATATTCTGGACACTGCTTAACCAGTTCGGCCATGACAAAGTTATGTTTTTGTTCCCAATGGATGAGGTTTACTTGAATGCTATCTAGTTGCCGGCTCACAAGTTATTATATGGCAAAAATTCTAATTTAAAAATTGTCCGAATTCTACTGGTACACCCTGTATTAAGTATTATTCTAAAGCCTCTTCATTGCATTTTAACCCTCACCGTGTAACGTGTTTTTTGGTACCATTAACTGTAAAGGGGGGTCATCAATGTCCAGTATGGTTTTCTTAATGGATTAAGTAATTCAAAAAATAATAAAAAAATCATGTAGTAGTCTTAACTATTCTAAATAAAAGATTTATACATTATTTAACAAATCCATTTGTTTAATATTTTATTTTTTAAATATATAAACTAAAATGCGTATATGGTAGTAATATGTTCCAAAATTTGTAACTTTTGAACAAATAAATAAAATTTAATAAATTAAAAATAAAGTTTAAGGTTCATATTTTAATAAAAAAATATACCAACAAATATTTTTAAATTTAAATTTAAATTTTAAATTTAACTCCTTAAGTTCGGGCCATAAAATCTTATAATTTTGAAACTTGTAAGAATAAACGTTCGTAATAAAAAAATATGGTATTCGACTTTAAAAAATTCATCTTTATTTAAAATCTACATTCTCATATCCTTACTATTATCTTCTCCAAAATATGTATCATTCAAGGATAAAGGTTATTATAATACCTTTTCGGTAGAGCAATTGCCATTTTTTTTAAAGATAAACTAAGTAAAAACATTTTCGTATAAATAATATATATGTATGTTTTTTATGTGTAAAAGTCAACAAACACAAAAAATTATTTTACTTACTTGTACAACAAATATACGTTACCTGTAAACAAGGTCATTTTGTCCACGCTTCACTTTCATTGTTCGCTGTTCATCGACAGAATGACGCACTTTGCCAGGCTTTTACGAGTATTTTCCCGGGCACTACCCACTTGTTTTCAAAGTATTTATAATTTTTAAAATCGCTTGGACAAAAATAACCCCTCCTTTAAAAAGCAAGGGTTAAAAACAAATTTTTTTTGTGCCCCCTATTTCCATAATTTGCCATTTTTAATAACAGATTCATGATCAGCAAACATTGAAACCGTTGTAAGTATGACAAGACCGAGAAATCGCCGAACACACAGAGCAGTCTAGTAACGAGATCCCGTACCAGCAAGGGATGGATAGTGTTCCGTCTTGTTATCACAGGATGGAAGCCTCTCTTAAGCTATAATTGGAGGCATTCTGGAAATATTCTGCTGGAGTTTTCAAAGCGTTAAAGACATCCGTAAAGTTTTAGTGGATAAAAATCTCACTCTCCAGTCTCACCCCGAGAATTGAGGGGACTTATGTAAGATTTTTGCGCGAAAAAGTCACCTTAAATTTTTTAAATAAAATTTCGTATTTTTGAAAGATAAGAACTCTTCAAAATACAAAAATCAAGCAGTAAAAACAAAGGTACATAAGAGTCAAAAGCGATCAATAATGTGCAATTTGTATTTCGTTAATAAATAATTAAATCTATTACATATCAATGTAAATTAATTAGGAGAAACGTATTTTTATTACCTATTCTTATAGTCTTACAGATCTTTTCAAAGCAATACAATTTTATTTTTTTTAAGTAAGCTGTTTCGTTAGCAAACTTTTTAAGATGTATAGTCTACAAAAGCAAAATTGGAAGATAATTCAAACAACGAAGACAATATCGGTAATTGTCCAACCATGAAAAGGTCGACAATTTCGAAATGACTTACTTAAAATGGATAAATTATAATTTTTGAAAAAGTCTAAAAAAGAGCTATTAGAATATTCAATCAAAAATAGAGGTACCATTTAAAAAATAAAAGATGATTTTGTCTTGACCTTAGTAATGCCATTCAAAGTCAAACTGCTAAAATGAGGAAATAGAATTATTTAAACCCTATAATGTCTAAAATAGTTTTCTATAAAACTATATTTTTTGAGATATTTTGGCTTCCAAATATTCGTTTCTCACTCCTATATTATACATATTATAATATATATGTTATATGTACATGTGATATAGAATCGATTTTAGTTAATAAGTGTTATCTTACTGAAATAATTCCCTTGGAAAATGTAAAAAAGTTTTTTTACATTTTCCAAGGGAATTATTTTATTCAAGGGGCACACTTTATTTCTCACATTGAAAACAACTTAGATGTATAATAAAATTTTAGGTCGATCAGAAGCAGGCGTCATTCGGAAGTTTATCCCCCTCTCCCCCCAATTACAATTACATTGCTGTAATACAATACGCAGTTGTGATATATTCGTAAAATATAAAAATGAAATAAAATATAATACTTCTCGCAATTTTGATCAATATTACCATAATATTTATATATTAATATTAATATAACAATTGTGATATATTATGATTTATTTTGACTAATATTTTAATATTACTGTGATATATTTGTAATATTTTAATAACATTCATGCTATATCTTATTGTAATACATTGGGTAATATATTGTTGTTATATTACGTATCATGTAAAGATAAGATGATACAATTCGCGAACATATACACGTTAGTAATAATTCAAAGTGCTTCAATATTTGAGTAGATATTACAAAAGAAATATAATTATACATCAATTATATACCAACCAATATAATACAGATTCGATTCACAGCTCTCACTTAAACTAGAACCTTATAAACCTCAATAATATAAAAAAAGGTCCAAGTAAAACATTACCAAGTGAGAGAAAGTGGATATATATATATATATATATATATATATATATATATATATATATATGCTACACATGAGCATGCAAAGTGAGAAGAAACTCCACAAAAACATTTTACGACTCTCAGACAAATCTTAAACATCTCCACTTATCCATGATTAGTGCGTTGTATGAAAAATATATGTATTCGTGAATATTTATGCACATATGGCTCGATCAACATCAAGTATCGATAACACAATCTTTTTACCTTATTCTGTTGTTGACCTTCATCCGCCTGTCCATTCTCTTTCGGTCTATCGTCTAATGCTTTCGATGGATGCCCGCTTACTTTATATTGCTGAAACTGCAAGCACACTTACATTAAGTGATAATAAGAGCCATAATGTTCAAAGTTTTAATATTTATAATGTCTATAACTATAATGTTTCGTGTATATTATTTATTGAGAAACAAAACTATGTTGACAC
Source organism: Solenopsis invicta (assembly GCF_016802725.1). NCBI lineage: Eukaryota > Metazoa > Arthropoda > Insecta > Hymenoptera > Formicidae > Solenopsis > Solenopsis invicta. The sequence goes on from NW_024105284.1 coordinate 735,339, forward strand.
ATTCATAAGATTTCTATTGCCAAGATGGCTATTAGAAAATTTTTCATATACAGCAAAGAATATAACATTTCAGCAATATTGCAGAATTGTAAAGTTTCTGCAACAGTGTTCTGTGCTGTATGATTTTCAGAAAAAATTAGAATTTCTACAAGTAAGTTTCAAATAAAGAAGGCTGTTAAAAGTGTCAATTTTAGCCTTTAAGTAAAACCTGAATAAAATTTTAAAAAATCATTGTTTAGATCAAATAACAAGAAATAACAATTGTTCGAAAAGTGGTGGCAATACTGCTAAAATGGATTAAATCAAAAGTAACATTAACTAAAAATCTACATGTACAGTGCGTTGCATTGATGCCTGAAGTACCAATTTTAGAGACCACGTTTCTTTCTTGATTATTATTACGTTCATAACCGAATGCTGCGGATGGCCGCTTGAAAATTTCTGAGAGAAAATTGATGGAAAAGAAATTTTTTTCATTGCAAAAATGTTTTTAAAAATGTTACAAAAATATTGTTTTGCTCATTGGAATCATGTGGTATAATAATAATATTTATACGGACATTTCGAAGAAATTCATAGAATTAGAACGTCCATAGAATATTTACAGGAAAAAATGAGGCGTTTATTTGATAGTCCACAGGACTTTATAACAAGTACTGACTACGATATCCTGCTCAATAAAACAGGACGTTCTTAGGATATCGCGTAGATATCCCTGTGCTAATAGAAAATATGTTTAACTGACACATTTTTGTACACATGCAAACATTTAAAATTGGCACTAAATTAACATTTTTTTATACCTTTTTAATTTAAATTTTCTAATCCTAAATTCTCTTCAATTTATTAAAAATTTGATTATATTATTTAGAGATTTTTCTCAATCTTTCTTATTCATTCAATTGCGAAGAAAAAATTAAAAACTATTTGTATTAAATTATTTCAAATATCGAATTTAAAAAAAGGACAGAGAAAGCAGAAAATTTTCATCAATTTTACATAAAGTGAAATCTTTATCTTTCTATTTTAATGCAATAACAACATAAACTCTACTATAAATTTATATAGGGTAATATGGGGTAAAGTAAGACGGATTTTTTGTCTGCCTCCATAGAAGTGTCAAAAAATTGAATTTTTGAACAATCAATGGTTGTTTTCACTAGAAGACGAAAAAAAAACTAACTTTCTATAACTGCGGATTTTCAAAATTTTGATTTTAAGTTGTAGTTTTAGTTATTTTTTCAAAAACAAAAAATTTTGGGCTTTTAAAAAATGGTGGGATAAAGTGGGACACCAAAAAAATTCAAAACCAACTTAAATCGACTTCTATGTTTAATCAACACTCCTAAATAATAAATAATTGAAAATAGAGCAATAAAATCCTTCCCTTTTTCTATAATGACTATAACATTTAAAGTATTTAAACTTATAATTCTTTGATAGTTCGCAGTTATTGTCACATTATAGTAATATTTAATATTAAATTTTCTCCGTGTATAAGTAAAAACATTCAAAATAATTAATAAAAATCACTTGATTTGCACTAATTCTTCAAGAAAACATGAAAAACCCACTTTATCCCACAACGTTAATTTACACGCAATCATTCATTACCGAAACTAGATTAAGTTTCCACAACATTTTCTTTTTTACTTAGAAAAATAATAGAAAAACAATAACTGCACATAAGTTTCCTTTGTTGAACACTTTAAAAACTTGCTTAAATAACGAGTATTATGAACACAAGACAAACTTTATAAAAATGACTTTTAAGATTGGTTTCGTACAGAACAAAATATTTGTACACAAACTCCAATGGCTAATTGAAACATGAGCTATCATAATAAGCAATAGATGACAATTTTCCGTTTTGCTCTAAACTCACTACTACAAAGAAATACCACTTTATCTCACGTCCAACTTTACCCCACATCACCTTACATATAAAAATTCTCTAAAAATTCTGATTTTTCTAGACAAAAATATTTCCTAAACATTTCAAGCTTTCAGATATTTCCAGATAACATAAGCATTCTCAAAGTAAACCAACTTCTCGATGCACGGATTAGTTCATCAATCAAGCCTCAAATATAGGTTCGAGCAAGAGAGAAGAAAAATACTCGACGCGATTGTTATTTTAGATATTACACAAAAGATTTAATTTTAGAATTCTAGAGCATATCTTCTACTAACAAATAAAAACAATTATAGGCAAAGAATTATTTACAAAAGAAAGTACTATTTACAATAGTAATTTGTTCGGAAACAATAAAACCAAAAATTCTTCATGTGCGAGATAATATAGGGTAAGAATATTTAATGAGCGGCGAAGTTCTGTAGCGATATCGCCATTTCCCAGGATGTTGATCGCGTACCACGGGCTATTCACGTGAGAATTCGGCTGAGTGCTCACGTGTGCTCAGTGGAAGGCGAAGCATTAGTGCTTCGCGAATTAGTGATTTGCTATAGCGGGCCGCTCAGCGCAGGCAAATTCGCAAATTTGACGGGTGCGGATCCGACATGTCAACCAGGAACTTTCGGTGCAAAACCCCAAATTCGACTTCGTTTTTGTCGATAGAAATGGCAATATTTCAACGCAAGATTGATTGGAATTCAGTAATTATTCATCTTACGGAAAACTCCGATGGCATCGATATTAACATGTTGTCAAAATCATACCCCTGATTGTGAGTGACCTCCAAGAAGTTTTAGCCGTCGTTTGTTATTTATTAAAAAATTATAATTCCAAAAACATTGTGAAAATTATGGTGAAACTTTATAAAAAGAGGAGCAGTCTCTGACGAACTTGACTTTGACATATGTTATAGAGGCAAGGATATTGAACAATTTTTCCTTATAAAGTAAGCGTTTTCGTACAATTTTCGAAATATACTTGGTGAAAGAAAAACAGTTTTTCTGAATTATTTCATAAAATATTTATTTTACAAAAAAATGTGTCAAATAATAAATAAAGCTCGTACTAAGCTCTATAAAAAATGTTATATACATATTTTACCTAGCTTTAGTACTTTAGTCGTTATAGTAGAAAAACTGTATTAAAATAATTTTTTTTTATTTTTAGTAGTTCTGCGTAAAATGTAGATGCTTGGACGGGGGAGGGGCTCCGATCCTCCCCCGCGCCCCCTCCCCGTATTTTTCCCAACCTACTCCATCTCAGTCAGTTCACTAATGACGGGATGCGGGAAGGGGGTGGGTCATCAGGCTCAAATAATGAGTTGTACACAGGGTGATTCATAACGACCCATGTGCCCCTGTAAAGACGTGTTCTTGGATAAAATCTAAGACAATTTTTCCTATACAAAAATTTTGTCTGACGCTTACTTTTTAAATTATAAGAGAATAAAGTTAGCAAATTATAGGCCGTGTAGACATTCGACGCGGGCGCTTAAGCGTTCATTCTACGAGAGCGCCGATTAATTTATAAGGAAAAGTTGTTCAATATCCTCTCCTTGATAACATATATCAAGGTCAAGGTCGTCAGAGGCTGCTCTCCTTTTATAAAGTTTTACTAAAATTATAATGGATTTTTAACCTTTTATGCGGAACAAGGCCTATCTTATTGTTAGTAATCTATTGACAAATTTTTTTTATATTATGTCTAATTTCTGTCTAACTTCTATTAGTGTCAATAATGAATAAATATGTTAAAAATATTTAATAAATATATTTTTTCAATATACTAGATAAATTTGCGACTTTCCACGCAAAACAAAGTCTACCTACCCCACCCCCCCCACCCCCCCCCATCTCGGGGGCAAAATGAGGACTGCAGATATACAGTACCCATGTGAAACAGTAATAAATCTGTAGACTTCGTTTCGCCTCCAAAGCAGGGGGGGAGGGGGAGTAGAATAGATATCACCAAATCATAAAAAATATATATCCAGTTAGTAATAATATTGTTGAATAAAGTATGTGTATAAGACTAAAATTAATATAAATTTTGTTTTATTTATGAAACTTTCTTAATTGATAACTTTTTAACAAAAGGCGAGTCGACGGCTGAAACTTGTGGACGGTTACTCAGGACCATGACCTTGACAACATATGTAACGCTCAAAATTATCGGAGCTGCTTCCCCTAAAGTAAATAATTACCTGGAATTCTTGAAAGAGTCACCCTAATTGAAGCTAGTGCTCGCGGACAGGTTCGGCGGCCAAGAACACTGTAGCCATGACTAACTAGGAAGACATCCCAACCGCTAAGTCCCGATAAATAATTAACGCATAATGAAATGATTCGGCTTCGGTACTTTTCGTAAATCTAAAGAATCGCTAGTTCCCTAACGGAGTGCGCGTGCGAGCTGACTTAATGAATTCACGGACCCCGCCTTCACGGCGCGCTCCTATAATAGCTGTATCGGTCGTTAGGACATTTCGCTGTAGAACTTAAAATTGATACGTTGCCCTTTTGAACTGGGCCAGCCTGGTGGCAATGATGTGAAATTATTAGGGTCGCATCGTTACATCAAAAAATAAACATTTGTAATATCTTTATATTTTAATTTAACAAAATGTACGAATACTCACTTCCTCTTTGATATGGCCTAGTTCCTCTTCAAGACTCGTATTTCTTTCAAGGGCCACGCGCAAACGCTCACGTACCTGAAAATCATCAACATTATTAATCCAATATTAATAGTTGTAAACATCGTATGCATTTGTATGTACATTGCTTGTTAGCGATTCGCAGGGGCGTGTTCAAAAACAGCACAAGATATCGTACACATAGTCTACACTCATATCAAATATACGTGAAACATTCATATAACAACTCATTGTCAGTAGAATGTCATTCTCAAAGATAAACAATATATAAGAGACATATCGAGTATATACTGATAATGGTAATACTTAATTATAAAAGTAATTTTTATTAAAAATATGTTTCTATTATGGATTTAATTATTTCTAAACCGTAAACACCCAGTTTTGTGTAATTTAAATATATTACGATTTCGACTTAATCACTCTAAAATGTAGAGATTATTTCACCTGTTCAATTTTTTAACAATAATCGCAGGCCAGAGCATGCCATATTTAGATATACGGTACTAAGTACTACATTTTCCCTATTATGCTGTCCATATGCGCAGACTTGGATATGTTCTTGCTGTAAACCAAGTATGTGTTTCCAGCAAGATACACCAAAGGGCACAATGCAACTGTGAATCATTTCATCCTTGTTGATGTAGCAAGAATAATAACTCGCTAGCATTAACCTTTTAACAAAATATTTATTTAATTATTTTTGGTGTTTATAAATAGGTGGCCCTGAAAAGGGCCGTTTGGTTTCTTTTTTAATAATAGATCTTCTTTCTGGTCGGCTAATTATGAAGATCTTTGAAGGGTCTAGATAATCTTAATGTTTTAGATTCAGATCTCTCAAACGCAAAAGATCTCTCGTCGATGTTGAAGCTTCCCTCGTTGTCAAAGAAGATGTTTGAGTAGCTCTAGAAACTCTTGAGATAGTCGTTTAAGTTCTTTTCTCGTATTCTCTAGGAGGCTATCTTGGAATGGGATTGATCTGTGCCTCAGGAACGAGCAGGATATTTTGATCTCTTCTGATCCTTGGATCACCAAAAGAGTAACTTAGTTGGAATTCTCCAGAAATCCTTGGAAATTCTTTGATCTTCTAAATTTCAATTTCAATTAACTTCCACTCAGCCATTGAAAAGATTTGAGGAGAATGCCTTGGTCTCGAAAATCTCCTCCTTACATATCATATGTGACATCTTTTTAGTAACTTCGCCATCTGGTTTTTGATTTATAATTTTAATTTCTTTGAAACAACCAATATTCGTTAATGCGCGGAGTTATCTCGCGGCTAGATTAACGGAATAGGTTCGAAGCGGGAGAGTAAAAATAAATCAATACGCGGTATTGAGAGATGATTGACGAGACTATAACATTTATTTCTAATGCAACGTTCTAATACAACATATATTTTTTCAAGTCGGAGTGTGAACAGTGCGTCCGCGGTGGATTACAAGAATATAAGAAAAGAAGAGACAAAGACAGGGCGGAAATGTAATTCGCTATAATCTAAATCTTTAGACGGACAATGATATTAAGAAACAAATACGGTGTGCTATTTACAGTACATTTACAAGCGGCCTTGACCGCAAAATTGCGAAGAAACCTCGCAGTTCTCGGAATCAGTGCCGGTTTTTCCGAGTATTCCGACTAGCCGAGTTTCTCGGCGCGGTCGTGTTTATACTCGGCGGGACGCGGTGTACGGTACATTGACGGCGCAAATACGCGGGCTAGCCCGGTGCGTTCATACGCCGAATCAATCGTTTCCGCGGTGCGTCTGGCTTAATAGCTGGTGGAGTGGTTCTGGTTGGCGCGGAGTCGCCGGATTTCGCCAGGAACACCCGGACCGGCGGTAAAGGTCCTTTGTCGCCACCAAGTATCTTGGCAAGCGGCAAAGAACCTTTACCGCATATTCTCGCCGAAGAGGAGTTGCGGATCAGGATCGGGAACGGTAAATGGATGCTGAGCGTGCGAGCGGAGGCCTTTTATACCTCCTGGCTCGCGCGCTCGGCCGTTTTCGCATGATCTCGTTTTCTTACGAGATTTCATCTCGGGATTCCCGTTCCTCCAGGCCGCTGGTACAGACGCGCTTTCGCGGGGATTTCTTCTTGCGACTAGCCAGTGATGCGCGTGCGCGCGGCCTTCTATCGTGCACGGGTCTGCCTCGTGCTAACGACCGCTTTCGGCCGTTAGCGGTGTTATCGTCGTGGAAGCGTTTAGGCGCGAGCGCACCTTCTGTTGTTTAAAGTCGAACAGAGACCTCCGGCTGGTGTTCGCCGGAAATAATGCATGTGATATGCATGCATTGTTACATCTTCTTTTGTTAAATTTTAATGAGATATAATTTTTATAATTTATTCTTCTTTCTGAAGTGTATTCTTTTTCTATTGTTTTTGTATTTTATTTTCCAGATTTAAATTTTATATTTTATTTTTCGTGTGATCAAAATGATCGCCACAATTGACAAACAAGGATAAAATAATTCATTGTGTTACATTGTATCAACATTGTGTCTTGCTGAAAAATGCCCTGAGAGATAAATCGTAATCACAGAACAATGATATCAGATAAAGTGTATAAATCAACAAAAAAAAAGAACATTCTTCGACTGTATACATGAATCAGAAATATTCGACACGATGTAACATCTTCTTAGGTTATGTTGCATAAATATTAATTATTACAAAATATAAAGCAATATTATAAAAACTACTATATCACCTAACAAAAGAGCCTTTCTACTTTGTATTTATGTTTTTAAAATATATTCCGTTTTCAAGTGTACCTCATATCAGCCTACGGGGATGCTTGGTTTTACCCCATTTGTAGGGCAAGATAGTGAGAAGAGCATCTTTCTCATTTACCTTAAAAATAGTTTATTTCACTAAAGATTTTTTTCAATAATAACTATACTGAAAGATGAAATCCAAAGAATATTTCACAAGTAAAGATAATTCATTAATTATAAAAATCTAGCTTTTATTTATCATCAAACCTTAACTATTCTGTTTTGACCCTCCTCTCACCTATAAAATATAAATTTTTGAAATCTAACACCTTTATTTAAAAAATTTTTATGTATTTTAAGTGTTTATATAATTCTAAATATTTCAAAGAGTATTGTGGATTAAGGCGATGCTAGAGTCATCGGATGTATACGCGGATCAACAAATCTTTTATTGAAGACACGGATTAAAAAATCCTCTTACAGAATGAAAGTACAGACAATAAAAAAGTCTGATAGCTACAATTTGATATAAAAAACAAAAAAAAGTTATAAAAATATAGTTATGTTAGTCAACATTTGCTACGCATAGAAATTTGAGACTTTGTACATGTAAAATAAGCATGGTCCGGTCTCAAAATTACAACAAAGAACAATACTGTGCCTTTTGAATGAGTCTAGAAGCATTAGTATAAAAAAAAATTTGTTTCGAAAATTTCATTTGTGTAAATGGGCGTGCAAAAGCAGTTTGAATAGTAACAGAACAGTAATTGTGTAACATGTTGATCTTGAATTAGATGGCGCTAAAGTCGAAGAACAAGGACAGATGAGTGCGTTTGACAAAAAGCGCAAGCCTATATCCCTTACTACTCTTCGTCCCGCTCGCGACCACGAATCACTCGACTTATCGTCGGAAAGAAATCTTTCCGACGTCGAGTGAGTTTCACTGTCAATCGGTCTCTATATGTGCTTATTTTCGAACACTCAGATCTCTTAATTAGCTTTGCAGATCTCAAAATCCTTTTACACAATTAAAGCAGTGACGAAACATGAAAATTACAATTTAATACAAAAAACAAAAGTAGATTGAAAAATTATAGTTTAATTGTCGGTTCTTGCAGTTGACTCGTGACAATACTTGTCCAATATAAAAGTTGTAGATTTCGTACGTATGAAATAAGTAGTTTCCAGCGTATAAATTAAACGTAAGAACAACACGGCATATGCAGAATAAGCTTAAAAACTTCAGTATAAGAGAGATAAGTGTCTAAAAATTGTTTATGTAATGCATGCGGAATTGATGCAAAGAGCAGTAATTGTGTTCATGGTAGTTGAAAGATCTTGCATTAGATAGCGTTGAATCGAAAATGACGGACAAGATAATGTTTTCATGAGTACGCTTGATAAAGAGCGCTAGCCTATTCGCCTAGTTTTAGTGTTATTCTTTTTATCTTTTGCTCCGCGCGTGACCGCGTGCCGTTCGACTCTCTATCAAAGAAAAATCTTAAGTACCAACATTGAATGAGTTCGCTCATCATTCCAGCATCGCCATAAGACACAGCCTGTATATTTCTATAGTACAATGTCTGAAGATCATTTTCGTATAAGAATTTTGAGCACTATATTCTTTATTGATATGATAACGGATTTTATACGCTAACAATCGAGATGATGACTAATTATCGTATTAGCAACAAATTTTAATTTTATTATATTTTGATTATATGCATTTTTACATTATTTTATAAATGTATCGAAAATATGCAAATATCAAATTCTATGAATGTAAATTTTAGAGATGACGGTTCAACGCCAAGCACATAGTGATATTTTTTAAATAATTATATATTTTGAATTTATTTTAGCGGTTTTTTGTAAAATTGAATTAAGACACTTCAGTGTACTTGTTTTTTGTTTGTTAATACTCTATATTTTTTTCTAATATGAGAAAAGTCCAACTTAATGGCAAGTTGAATCCTCTCATCTTATTAGTGAATTCAAATAAATTATTTATACAAGTAAATATTAAGTGTGTCAATTTATAAAAAACATCACTATTTTGAAGAAATATTTACTTGTGTAATATAAATAATTTACTTGAATAGTACTAATAACATATTTATTTAAATCACAATAAATTGTTTCTCAGTGTAAATAACTTGATTTTCGTAACAGAATATCTTTTATAACAGAAATCTTTATAAATCAATCCTGGTTTATAAAAAACTGCAAAAGCGATTTCATAAAATGGTTTAAAATGTACCTTTTCGTCCAAAGCCTTGTGATGCTCAAAAAGACTTTTTAAAGCTTTGAGCACTTCTACCTCAGACGATACGCCGGATTGCGCAGCAGCTTGACGTTTCACAACTGTCATCCTGAGCGACCGTTCATGACGCGATACTAAACACTCTAAATGTTCCAGTAAGAGCTGCAAATAGCGATAACGAAATACATTATGTTAATGAGAAAATTACGCTAATTAATTCAATATTATTAATCCTTTAATAGCAAATTTTTTAATTATTATATTTACTAATTAGTCTTACATTTTTCGAAAGTCAGATATTTATTTATTGAAAAAAATGATTAAGGAACAAAAGGATTCTATTATAAAGAAATTTTTTGGAATATTAAAAAAATTCAACTACATACGCGTGTGTTGTTTCGTTCTGCTTTTAATTCAGAAATTTCTTCTTCTCTTTCCAAAATGCTTTCTCGCGCTGCCGCCAATTCCTTTGTCAGCTGTGAAAATTCCTGCAATAAAACAATAAACATTAAATAATAAAAAGCTTAGGAAAACGCTCGTATTGTGATTAAACACAAAGTATAATAATAATCGGTCAGATTAACGAGCTAAATTAAACGATTTAATTCAAGATTTAATTTACAATAACATATTAAACAAATTACGCAAGAACGTTTCGGCTCTACTTAGCCTTTATCAGCCTATTAAATTCAATTATAATACAATTAGAAGTTCGTTTTTTACAAAAGAATTTTTTCCCTCTGTTTTAAATATAACAAATTTTCCCTAAACTATCTTAAAATTGTCGTGTATGTCGCATACCGTCTGTGATTTTTTTGATGGCAAACAGGCAAACTCAAACTCGTGTATCGAATGTTAATCTTGAGCGCGCGCGCGCGTGTGCGTGCGTGCGTGTGCGTATGTGCGTATGTGCACGCGCGCGCGCGCGCGCGTGTGTGTGTGTGTGTGTGTGTGTAAGTGTTGTTAGTCCGTCTCTTCATTGGTGGAATGAAGACAGTCCTCCAAACAGCACAATTTTTTCCTTACATGATGAAACTCACAAAATCACTAGCGGCTTCATACTACACTTGTATAAAAAACTTACATATGAAGCCGCGAGTGATTTTTATTACTTTAATACGTTTTCTTAATAAAAGCATATGTAACGTGTGATTTAAAAGATATTAAGATCAATAATATTCTACACTCATTTCTGTTGTTTAAAATTGTGTTTCTCATTAAAATTGTGTTTCTCATTAAAAAAGTGTATTATAAAATTGTAACAATAGGAAATAAAAATTAATCATTACCCAGTGTAATGAAAATAAAATTTTCGTGCTTCCATTATGTGAAAAAAAAGTTTGTTGGATTTTCGTTACAGTTTTAGTATTACTGTTTCTGAGGTGCTAACTTTATTTTTCAACACGGCAGCACATGCTTTTCCACAAAAAGAGGAGCCTTCAAACGTTACAATCCGTTCAGAGGATGCTAAAGTAATACGAATTATTGATATTAACAAATTAATGTAAATCTACGAATTGGATTTACAGAATCAGAAAATTCTTTTATAGGATTGAAATATGCGTAAAAAAGAAGAGTGTAATGATCATAGATATATACTATAGATTGCTGATTGCGTCGAATTTGTGACTCTAATTGAATGTCGCCAAATTGGAAAGATTTTGCACACGCATGCGCATTTACCCGCATGTTTCTTTTTTATTATTATTATTTTTTTTTGACAATTTGAAAATCAAACTGTCAAAACCAGCGTCGTAAAATTTATATTAATTGGGTTATATAACAACATCATCCGTAGAATTGGTTAATCCCTAGGTTAGCTTATGGGCTGGTTTTTTAATTCATCGATTGATTAATCGCATTATGCGCAAATACAACTTTATTTTGTAAAAGCCGCATTTGCACATAATGCGATTGATCAATCGATGAATTAAAAAACTCGCCCTATTTATAAGAGTTCAGTCAAGTTGGCGACACGTGCCCAAAGTGAGACAAAATTAAAAGAAAGATTGTTTACAAAAGTATTTACAACTGTTTATGCAATAATTTTTGCTCCTGTAATTTAAAATGGGACGATGCTGCTTTTGTAATAATACAAGAAGGCACGAATCTACATCATCATATCACAAGTATTGCATTATTGTATTACTTTTATTTATATGTACTTTTTTGAAGTTTTTCTCTGAATTGATGGATTAGTGTGTCTTCATCTCACTTTTGAGGAATTCCGATACAGTTTTATATATTATATCTATATAAAAGTTATCTTTGTCTTATTTATAACAATAAATTTAAATAGCTCAAAATCTCAATATTATATCCTTAAACATATTGTAAGTTTCCTCTCAACAATCAGCAACTTCTAAAATAATGACTAAATAATTATCCTGTTAAAAATTGGATACCAACCAACTCGACCACTTTATGCTCTGATCATTTCATAGAAGATTGCTTTGACCGTTCAGGATGTGTAGTACAATTGAAACTAAACAGTATTCCAACGCGTTTTGATAATCCTTATCATTACTGTATATATTGCAAACGAAAGCGAATACATAAATCAGAATATTCCTTTTTCAAGTAAGATTATAACAATTTTTTTTAATTGTAAATATAAATAAATGTTTATAAATTGAAATAAAAACGTCTTGTAAATAAATGTTTACAAATTGAAATAAGAACTCCTCTAGCATCAAAATGCAAGTTAGCATCGCTAATTATTAAATTATTTCTAATTTAATAAATGTGATATTACCTGTTCATGTTCAACTTATAGCTGCGTTCTGACCAGAAAAGTAATTTGACACGTAGTCGGTTGAATTTGAAAAAAAGTAAACATCACACAATTAAAATTTATAAAAAGCACTAAGATCCAGTTTGACTGTACAAGGCGTTCTTATTTCAATTCGTATGTATTACATTAACGGTTAAATATTTCCAATTATAAATGAATATATTTATTAATTTCTGTTCATATTGTAAACTTAGATTTCCATTAGACAAATCAGATATTTTAAAGATGGCTTGATAATATGGGAATCAAGAATTGGATTCCAAACAATTATTTATGTTCAGAACATTTTAAGCAAAAATGTTTTCGCAAGATATGAGGAAGATATTGGTTAAAAGATAACAGCGTTCCAACAATATTTAAGGTTGAATGTTTTAACAATATAAAATCATGTAAAATCTTTATTTTTATGTTTAATAAATATTTCTCTTTAGTTATTAAAATAAAAATTTAATACAATTATATTATTTTCAGTTGTATCAACATCACCAGAAAATGTTTTTCCGTGTAAAAGAGAATTGAATCAGAAGATACAATTCAACAACAATGCTATGTTTGATCCTCCATAACAAGAATCTTGTAATGAATTAAGAGACCTAATTGAAACACACTCATGAGGTAACTAATTTTCATTAATATTGTTACAAATTGAAGAGTTCAAAAATTCATTTTTTTCAGATCAAAGTACTAGTAAGACTTCTCTGAAAAAAATATACCTATTTCTGAGGAATCTTTTATTGTACTTACCACAAATGGTAAGTAATAATGAATAAGATAAAAATTATTATTAAAAAATTCTTTCCATGCATGCGCAAAAGTTTTTTTTAATCTTTTAGATGAAAAGGTCAATGGATTATCGACATCTAATAATTACACTGAAATTATAAATCATAGTAATGGAGAACGGTCAACCGTTACATGAAAAAACATTTATAAATTCCCAATCAGTACATCATGATCATCATTATTATGCTTCTCCGTCAACACAACATAAGAAATTTATAAAAAGTAAAGAAATATTTAAAAAAAGGAACAAATAATTAAAATCAAAAACCGACAGCTTCGACATCTTCGAACTAAAATAAAAATCTTAAAAGAAGTTATAACAGATTTACGACGCAAGAATATGGTCTCGGAAAATTGTTTGAGCTGCCTCAATACAATATCGGATCAGGGGGTTAAAGAATTTGTAAAACGTGCTATAAAAAATGGTAAGAAATTAAGCAAACAAAAATACCCACCAGCTTTGCGTAGCTTAGCACTAACTCTAGAATTTTATTCATCTCGTGCATATAATTATGTACGTGAAAAGACGAACATAACTTTGCCTGCACCAAGTGTATTAAGATCGTGGTACAATTTCATCGATGGAGAACCAGAGTTTACTTCGGAAAGTTTTATATCATTAAAATATAAAGTGAAAAAGGCAAATTTAGAAAATAAAAAAATTATTGTCTCGCTTATAATAGATGAAAAATAGGGAATAAAAAAAAGAACTCAGAGAAGTAGAGATGGTAAAGTACGTGGACACGTTAATTTTGCGCTGTATTTGAAACGGACGATAATTTGCGAGAAGCCAAAAATGCATTAGTTTTAATGATTGTAGCTATTGATGATAATTCGAAGTTGCCCATTGCTTACTTCTTGATCGACGAAATTGACTCTAATACTTCATCGGGTTTAATAAGGAGTAGTTTAATTAAATTGCAAGAAATTGGTGTTGAAGTTGTCTTTAACTTTGGATGGTACTAGTGAGCATTTATCTATGGTACAAAAACTAGGTGCTAAATTTGATATCGCATGTAATGTTATAGCCTTATTTTCTTCATCCTGTAACTCAAAACTATGTGTACGTTAAATATGATGGTTGTCACATGCTTAAATTAATTCAAAATGTACTTAACAATTGGAAAATACTTTTAAATAGTGATGGTAACAAAATTGAATGGAAATATATTACTTCTTTAGTGTACTTGCAAAAAACTGAAGAATTACGCAAAAGAAATAAATTACGGTTAAATCACATAAGATATTTTAAAATGAAAATAAAAGTTAATTTGGCTGCCAAAACTTTAAGTCAGAGTGTTGCTGACACTTTAGAGTTTTGCCTGAACAATTTAAAATTACCACAATTTCAGGGCTGTGAAACAACAATTCGATTTATTCGTTACATTGATATTTTATTTGATTTTCTAAATTCGCGTAATCCTTACGGTCAAGGATACAAAGCTCCTTTAAAACGAGAGAATGAACATATTTGGCGGCCACAAATAAAACAAATTTTAATTTATATTTCAACCTTGAAAAATAAAAATAGAGAACTATTATTTAAAACGCGTCGTAAAATGGGTTTTAGAAATGTATTGTACGACTCGAATAGAACTCAAGCTGGGCTATTATTGATATTAATAAACAAGAGTAAATTAATTGATTTTTTTTATATTTCTATACAAGCTATTATTTATATTAATATCAATAGTAGCCCGTATAGAAATAAAAAATATATATATAATTTACGCCTGTTTATTTATTACATTACACACACTCGCACAAACACACAATCACACACGCACACGCGCACACACACACACACACACACGCACACACACAAATGGATCATTTTCGACATTTAATTTGGCTACAAGACAATAATTAATATATTTAATGTTTTTAACAAATAAACAACAAAAGCACAGCATCATTATCTTTTTTATTATCATCATGTTGCTCTTATGTTGTTGAAAACAATTAACAAAGCAAAATGTTTTCCACGAATAGAAGTCATTTTGTTGGCAACAGAATGAACAACAGTTGCTCTCTGTTTTGCTCTGAATCTGCTGACATAAAATGTCTTAAATCTGCTCTCAAGTTGTTAAATACGTATGACTATGCATTACGTTTTCAACAAATACACAGCAGTTAGACAAAAATTTATGCTCAGCATTAAGTTGCCTGATTTTACAAAACATGCTTAGCTATCAACAAGATAGGCTAAAAAGATGTTTTGCTTGGCATTAAGTAAAAATACTGTATCTTATAATACATGTAAAAAGTTCAGAAGTTCCGAGATAGCAATTTCAATCTCCAGAATAAAGAACGCACTGGATAATCAAAGAAAGTTGAAAACAAAAAATTGAAACAAGTTTTGGAAAAAAATTTTTGTCAGATTCAATCAGAGACACTTGCAGACACTTGCAATGAGCCAACAAACAATTTCAAAACGTACATAAATTAGAATTATGCGCTTGAATTTGTTACATTAAAATAATAAAAAAAAATCTAAAAACTGCATACGACACAACAAAAGAACGGACTAGATCCTTTTTTTAAGAAACCATTAGCACTAGATTTAAAATAAATATAAAGTTAAAGAGTCACGTGGATTTAACAATGGCGGTGGAATATTTCAATACATCTATTCAAAGAACTGCTTAGGAGACCATTTTCATGAACAAGAATGAAGACCCAATGTTAAAATTTTCCACAACAAAAAAAATTGTTGAAAAAAGAAGATTAAGGAAACAGTGCAACAATCTAGATGCCCCCTGCTAAAGACTCGATTAAATCATGCTCTAAAAGAACTTAAAAACATACTTGAGAATGAAAGAAATAATAATATACAAACATACCTACAAAACTTA
Source organism: Solenopsis invicta (assembly GCF_016802725.1). Classification (NCBI taxonomy): domain Eukaryota; kingdom Metazoa; phylum Arthropoda; class Insecta; order Hymenoptera; family Formicidae; genus Solenopsis; species Solenopsis invicta. The sequence goes on from NW_024105284.1 coordinate 751,318, forward strand.
GAAACGCAGCCATTGCTGCTACTAATTATTTTCTGTGAAAGGCTACGAAGAAATTAAAGTAACTTAAAACTGCAAACCCACTATTACAAAAGCCAGATGGAAAATGAGTTCGAAGTGAAATAGAAAAAGCGACAACCTTTACTAAACACTTAGCTGAAGTATTTACACCCCATCAATATGAGGGATCAACATGAAAGTGCAGGATGTTTTAAATGCGACTTCCTCTCTTTTGCAATAATCAATTCAACAAGTTTTCTAAGAAAGAAGTTATCGCAGTTGAAAATTAAACAGTAAAAAAGTACTAGGCTACAATCTTGTAACGAACTGCATTCTTAAGGAATTACCAAAAGTAGGAATTATTTACCTTACTCAGTTATTTAATGCCATATTAAGAATAAAGTCCATTTCTCCTCAATAAAAAGTAGTTCAAGTGAGAATGGAATCTATGCCTGAAAAAAATCTTGAGGATCCAAAATCATATAAACCTATAAGCTTATTGTCCATAATATCTAAAATCCTTGAATCTCTTATTTTAAGAGATTCATGCTTATAATTGAGAATAAAAATCTCATACCTAAACATCAATTTGGATTCCGACAAAAATATGAGACAATTAATTAGATGCATAAACTTGTGGATAAAATATATCCTTACAGGAAAAAAAATAGTCAGTTACTTTTCTGGATGTAAGTTAGGCATTTGATAGAGTACAAGAACTTATTAAATATATAAAATCAAATTGAATTTTCCAAATAACTCTTTCCACTTATTAAAGTTTTACTTAAGCGATTGCTATCTTTTAGTTACAATTAGTAATAAATTAGTAATAAAAACAATTAGTAATAAAACAACTGATTTTTATCCAATCCAAGTAAAGCCTCTAGGATAGTGTGACCGATATTAAATCTACTTCATACGCAACATCTACCCACAAATCTAACAGTCACTATTGAAACGCTTCCTGATGACACAAAGGTTATGGCCTCACATAAAGATTCAGTTACCTTTCGACTTTTGCAAGGTAATCTAAATAAAATATCTTACTAGCTCAAATAATGGAGAATTAAAGTAAATAAAAGCAAATTAGTGCATGTTTTTCAACAAAACAAGAAATTCATCCTGTTGTCACAATGTTAAACAATATACAGATTCCTCAAGCAAATCATGTGAAACATTTAGGTATATACCTTGATAGGAGATTTATATAGAAAAAGCTAAAGAAAGAAGCTTAGGCTCCAGTTACGTAAAATATATTAGATGTTGGGTCAAAAATCCTAACTAAATTTAAGAAGAAAATTGCCTCTATATAAGTCACTCTATATAAGGTTATAAAATCAATTTGAATATGTGGAATACAACTCTGGGAAACAGCATTGCATTCAAACATTGAGATCAAAGATTTCAATCTAAATTGTTATACTAGAACTATGATTTACTTTAGAGTTTTTTTTCTCAAAAATTGATTTATTTAAACAAGATAATGAACAAATATCTTAAAATATTTTCATCATTTGCTATAACTATTTTCCACCTTTCTGACAAAACATAGATTTTGCGACAATAACCAAATTCTTTGTAGTTCATCCAATTTTCAATAAATTTTCGCACTTTATCAAAATTATAAGTGTTTATTTTCTAAAACATGTTGCATTGAACGGAACAAGTAATTTAATCAAATGGAGCAATGTCTGGAGAATACACGGGGTGCAGTAAAACTTTCCGTTCCAGCTCTAACAGCGTTTGCTTGATTGATAATGCAACCTGAGATCGAGCATTGTCGTGAAGAATTACTTTGCATCATTTACTCGCAATTGGTGATCGTTTTTGATCCAATGCTCGCTTCAATTTATATAACTGTTGTCGATAACGATTAACAATGACCGCTTCATTCAAATTTAATAGTTCATAGTATACATCATCTTTTTGATTCCACCAAATACGAAGCAATACCTTTGAATCATAAATATTGCATCTCGAAAAGGATGGCTTAGATTAACTCATAATTTTTTTTGTGGAAAGGGATTATTGAAATAGATTCATTCATTTTTCATAGCCAGTAACAATTTGAAAAAACACACACAAAAAACTCTTCTTTCTCTTTTCTAACAATTAACAAAATGGAAATGTTTAATCAATTTGCAATGATATTTTCCAATAATTGATATGAAACCCATTTCTCCCATCTTGCAAAAGCAAACGAATGTAACTGGACTCAAAAGAAAAGAAATTGTAGCTGAAGATGATTCGAAGCTGAGTCAAAACGTCCGTTTTTAAATTAATAAAATTGTTAATTCTACGTAGCAACAACGCGGTTAATCTTATTAGCCCACTAATAGCAATTACTACAGAAACTCATTTTTCTTGCTTAGGATTACGTTTAGCATCCCTTTAACGCACTTTGATTTGTAATGAACAAGATAATATATCATAACCTAAATGTACCTACTGTAAAGAAATCGTAAGAATAAAAGAATCATATAAAGACAAAATAATGACCCATTCAAGCAAACTAACCAACTAACTCATAAATGATAAAGCTATAGCTAACTTCGGAAGAGAATCCCGCAAGATAACTTAGCCAGTTTACTCAGCCCTAAGCTCTGAAGGACCTGTGTGCATCAAAAGACGTACTTAGCGCAAGTTAAAATTATAAGCAATACAACTGTAATTGAATGTCCCTATTCGCGATTGTAATATTAGAGGAGATAAAAAAAAGTTATATCACAATTAAATTAGTTTTTGTAAGTATGTGTATTTCAGATTTAATTTGAAATTTAAATATTAGATGGATAAAATTATGATTCAGTCTCACTTGTATATTTTGAATATAAAAAAAGTCTCAGGCTTAGAAAAAACTAAATTTCATAATTTTTCAGATTGATAGTCGTATAGTGCATCTTGTTTATCTTTGACTAAAAACTTCTCTTTAATATTGGTCAACGTTTCTATATATTTAAATTCCATGTAAGATATATAATGGTTGAAATTTATAACACAATAAAAAAGATTGGGTTGTAAATTCTACAGTAAAAACTAGAAAAGTATCCTTTGAAATTAAATTTCAAAATTATAAAGATAAAAGATTTAATTTTTAATAAAAAAAAGTTTCAATAAATATAAATAGATATTCACTTAAGCAATTATCAAAAAGCAATAATTTGTTATTACATGCTATTTATTTTCTTCTATTGTTAATAAAATATGATTATTTCTTTTATTAATATTACTTTTTATTTATTAATGTAATATTTATTAATTCATTAATATATGTATAATAATATACATAATAAATACTTGTTAATTTATTCATATTATTTTTTAATGTTAAGACGATGCTGAAGCGGTCTGTATACGTACTTATTTTTGGACATTCATATCTTTTAATTGGTTTAACAGATCTCAAAATCCTTCTCCACAATTAAAGTAGTGACAAAAACATACTTCGCTAATTATAATTTAATACGAAAAACCAAAGTAGATTAAAAAATTGTAGTTTAATTATCGGTTTCTGCAACCGACTCGGGACAACACGTATCCCATATAAAAGTTTTAGACATTGTATGTATGAAATAAGTAATTAACAAGATATGAATTAATTGAAAGTACAAAGCGCTTGCAGAATGATCATAAAAGCTTTAGTACGAGAGATATAGCATCTGAAAATTATTTATGTAATTTGCACGTGGAATTCGTGTAAAGAGCAGAAATTGTGTTCATGGTAGTTAAGACCATGCATTAGATGGCGCTAAAGTCGAAGAACAAGGACAAATAAGTGCATTAGACAAAGAACGCTAGCCTATTCCCTTCGCTCGACTTTCCGTCAAAAAAAAATCTGTAGCAATCAGCAGTACCGACGTCAAGTTTCACCGTCAATCCAGCATCGCCTTAAGACATTACTTAAGACAGACTTAAGGCCGAAGCACAAACTTTTGCATAACTGCATAACCATATGCATAAAGAAATTGATTGTCCATTTCCTTATGCACGTGCTAATTGACATATGGTTGTCAATTTCCTTGTACATATGGTTATGCAGCTATGCGAGAGTCTGTTCTCTGGTTTTTAAAATAAAAAATCGACCACTAATAACGGACTAAGGATCGCTGTGACTAACATAGGCCTGCTAATCTTATGTCTTAATTTTTTAATATAGCTTATTCTTGTACAATGAGTCTCACAGTACACCAATTTTTAATAAAACGGCAATTGTGTTTAAAAAAACAGCTAAAATAACATCGAAAATAAGGTAATTAATTAAGGTAAATATCCAAAACATCCCAGTGTCCAATCGTATATTAAAGAAATAATTATTATTAAATATTTACAAATATAAATCTTACAGTAAATATTATATAAAAATCAAAATCATTGATATATTACTCTTGTATATACTAGAAGTTTAGAGTTGTGTAATATTTCCTCAAATAATAATTAATAAACTGAGTTAAAAGTACATTACATAAGATAATTGACTTTAATCCTTAATCAATTTACCAAGAGCGCGTAATTTTTGTAACGCAGAAAAAATATCCTCTTAACTAATTTTTGATAGAAATATTTAGATATTTTAATTAGAAATAATCCTTTGAGTATATATTCTATAAGTATATATACCTATGGTATTTTTTATTTAAATTAATTTTATATATAAATATTTTGATGTCCGATTATTGGAATTACGTACCTTAGAGCTATCTTAATGTCTGTTTACATTAACAGTCTGAATTTATAATAATAAAAATTACTGATCAAAATTCGTTGTATTAATTCATTCAAGATGACTCAAGTATTTTTTATTAATGTAATTAATCATTCAATAATTATTCCTTTATTAACAATTCAATAAATTATTAATACAGTATCAAATTTATAGCATTAAATAATTATTGTGTAATAATTACAAATTATTTAACCTTAGAATAATGTATGGAATTATTATGTGTCCTTTATATATTAATAATTAAAAATAACTAATTGAAATTAATTGAAAATAGATTCTTATAATTTGCATATATATATAAAATGTTAAAAGAAAAAAAGAGTATTTACAAAAAATTATTTACAAAACATTAGAAATAAAGAGAAAAGTTTCTACAAAAAAATGCAATATTTAATGTTCTTAAAATTACATTATTTGAAAAATATAAAAATATTACTCTAGTAAAAACGACTAAAAACAAAAAAAAGTCATACAGAAACAAAGTTTTTCAGTCATGTTATTTTATTATTATTATTATTATTATTATTATTATTATTATTATTATTATTATTATTATTATTACTATTATTATTAATATTTTTATTATTATTAATTACATATTTTATTCATACTTCAAAATAAATTCATTAATTTTATTCATTGTTTCTATTTTCTTTTATATGTTCCTAATATTAGCAAACTGATTGTCACATTACAGTTGGACATTGAAACAAATTGTATCCGGATATTGGTACATATACACAAACGTTTTCAGCTGTTTAAATATTGATAAACGTACAAAAAAATTTACAAATATTTAATAAACTACAAATTGATAATTATTTTCTTTATTTTTTTTTTTTAATTTAAATTGTAATCTTTATTATCTTTATATGTAAATAGATATAAAAAAAAAACATAAAAAAAGTATCATTTTGTTTAAAAAAAATGTTTTCAATTAAAATTAGCTGTTAATGTCCGGCCTCTAGGACATTTACTTTACTAAAGATCGCGAAATTTGTTCAGTCTATTACCCGCAGAATGCAAGAGTGCATCAAAATACAAGCCATAAGCCGAGTAGATACTATTATTAATTGATTTCTCGTTAAGCACTGCGATAATCGCAAAATGGTATAAGCCTTTTTTTACTCAGTTTAATCCGTATTTACCTATAAACAAAATTATCTAATGTCAAACACTCCATATAAACAATTTTCAATAAATGCACATGCGTTTCTTTCATAAGTTTTTTTTTGTCATTTTCTTACAAAATTAAATCTCTATATAAAAATTTATATAGAATGAGATGATGTTGAAACTAGCAGCGGATTCGCAGCAGCAGATTCGTCAAAGCAGGGATTCTCATTCAAAATAAAATACATAAGAAACTTTGACATATAAAAGCAAACTAGCAAGTAACTGCACGAAATACACTTATACGCTTCTAAATAGATCAGACTATCCAGAACAATTAACAAAAATGCGCAGGTCTACTAAATTGTTTAAATTATATAACGAGTTATTGCAGAAACAAGGTAAGGAAGCCTCGGTCGGGGCTGCAAATTTTTTTAGAACATTATTGTAGGCTTCTAAATCAATCCCGACTAGTAAGAAAAATTAAAAAAAATGCGCACGGCTACGAAAAATTATTTAAACAATATAAAATTTATTGCAAAAACAGGAAAACAAAGTCTCGGTCGGGGCTGCAAATTTTTTTAGAACATCTTTATAGCCTTTTAAATCAATCCTGACTAATGAGAAAAATTAAAAAAAAAATGCGCACGGCTACGAAAAATTATTTAAACAATATAAAATTTATTGCAAAAACAGGAAAACGAAGTCTCGGTCGGGGCTGCAAATTTTTTTAGAACATCTTTATAGCCTTTTAAATCAATCCCGACTAATGAGAAAAATTAAAAAAAATGCGCACGGCTACTAAATTGTTTTAATTATATAACGAGTTATTGTAGAAACAAGGGCTTGGTCGGCGCTAGAAATTTATTAGCAATCATATTAAGGTTGCTTGCTTGCGCCGTATAGGAATATAATATTGTCATTATAGAAAAGAAATAGTATGATTTCTCAAGGCTTCCTTACCTTGTTTCTGCAATAACTCGTTATATAATTTAAACAATTTAGTAGACCTGCGCATTTTTGTTAATTGTTCTGGATAGTCTGATCTATTTAGAAGCGTATAAGTGTATTTCGTGCAGTTACTTGTTAATTTGCCTTTATATGTCAAAGTTTCTTATGTATTTTATTTTGAATGAGAATCCCTGCTTTGACGAATCTGCTACTGCGAATCCGCTGCTAGCTTCAACATCATTAGAATGAGTTTTATTTTTTTGAAAGTAGTTGTACAAAGGTTATTTTTCAAGGAAATATACATTATTTTTTCAAATTAGCGCATTAAAAAATTTTATACATTTTTTAGAAACATTTACATATCACCTGAGTTGAGTTAAATAACACAATTTTGTGATATCATTATTTTTTAGGAGAATTAAAGCTACCATTTAATTTTTATTTTTAAAAATTAAATATATTATATGGGTGGTACAATTTCTTATTTGAAGAGCACATATACTTGGTTGTTTCTCTTCACTCTTCTTCTTAACAAGTATAGAATATACGTAATGTAAGTCGTCATGCAGCTAGTTATAACGATTTGTCACAACTAATGCGATGTCAGTCCGTTGTAATTTATATCACTGCCTAGTAGTGCAGTACACGAGCAAGTGGAGAACTACTGAACTACATGAGTAGTGTGTAAGAGGTGAAGTTCATTCATGCTCTGGCAAACGAATAGGTGGGGTAAATATTGATCGGCAAATCTCGTAAACCTAGTGTATTGCACTCACTCTTTTGCGCGCTCTCACCGCCTACAAATTTCTGTTTCGCCACTACAACTAACAAATGATGAACAATGAAAATTTCGTTCTCTCAATTTTACCCATTGATATAATAATTTAAATAGTTTTGACTTATAATAAAGATATTGCTTCCTATTTATTTATTTTTTTTTGTATGCGATATCAATTAATACTTTTCTCGACTTTCTCTTATATTATCTCGTTCATGTAATCAGTTGTCTTAACTTGTATATATTTGTTGAGCAAGATGTAAATTAAAAACGAATTTTTTCATCTCATGCCTTTGTCGAGGAAAATCTTTCTTTTCTTATCTTTAGTCACAGACAGAAAAAGAAATAGAAAATTGCCAACATCATTTAGTTACTAGCACAGGATCTTTGCAGTAACATTGCACTTTTACCTATTGTAATGTTACTGCAATGTTTCAGCAACATTGTTAAAATATAGACATGCAATATGATGTGGCAGCAATATTTAAATACATTGTGAAATTTAACTGCTAAAATTTTGTCTGTAAATGTTTGTATACATATGTACATACATTTCCTGATTCATCACAATCATCACACTTATAAGAAATTTTATAATAAGACTCTTGTATTGCATTTAAGAATAAGTCTGATTAGTCACGTGGAGTTATTTTTGAAAATACTTGGTAGTAACAAATTGTGTAACTTAAAAAATTTTTTTGAAACAAAATATGATTTAGTATAATTTTGTATAATTTTATATTCATAGAAATTTAATATTAAATGTTAATGTGATTCTAAAGCACTTTAAAAATTACAATGTTATTTAAATCTGTAAAAGAGATATAAATGTCCAAATTTAAGAAAACAATTATATAAATAAAGGAAAGAAGATGATGGAATACCATTTTGTTTTTTTAAAATAACTCAGTAAATATTAACGCAACATAATTTTTATGAACACCAATTTGTTAGATATAATTCTACTAATTACCCTATACGGTAGAAGTTCATCAGGTAGAATAAACAATTTTTAATTTACTGAAGAGGGAAAAAATGCATTTGTAAAATAGGAGGGAAGACATTGCATATACCAATAACCACAGATATCTATACTAAACCTAGATCGCTAACCTCTGCCATTAGCACGTGACAGTATTGAAGCAAGAAGGATTTCCGGTTTCAACCATGTTACCTACAACAAAATGGCCGCTTATAGGTATTAATGCAGGAACAAGAACCTTAAAAAATATACCAAGCACACCGCTTGTACTTGGTCTGTCCATATGGTCCTGAGCTTTAAAATGCGCACTGCAAATAAGATTTTTCATCGGTTGAAAACCTTTTCTTTCAATTGCGTCAATCCACATTTGCAATATTTCAAGCCGATTTAAAGGAAATCTAAAACGTGTATGTAATGCTTATTTGAAATATAACCTTAGAATGTCATAAAACTCGTATGTTACAAACATATACATTCATTCTTTTTTTTCAACCGGCTCAACAAGCAACCTCTTTAGGCTCAACTGACAATACATACGCACTAACACACGCGTCGGAGCCATTTTCTTGTTGGGTAAGATGACCAAATCCGGAAATCTTGCCGGAGCTATTCAACCAAACCTAGTAATCTAGGTTTAGTATAAATATCTGTGCCAATAACTATTACACTAACTAATGTAATAAAAGGCATTATTAATTATAAAGAAATTACAAATTAATGATCTTTACAAATTAATGATCTTTAATCTCTAGTATGTAAATCTTACATACTAATAAATGTCACAAAACAAGGTTTTTATAAACATTTTATAGCTAAATTTCAGTTTTGTAGGTAGTAGAGATTTTACATGTGTATACTCTTTACGTAATTTTGAGAAGTACCCAGATAGCAAAATGTAGCTGTATGTCGACAGTACGCCAGCAAATTCAATCATGAGTACAGAGCAGATTTCTATCCATTGTGTCGTCTTTAAGCTTACCCAGATAGCCAATCGTGATTTCGCATGTTAAGTAAACTAATGCACTTCACGAGTTGTTGTGAAGTTGCTGTCAATTTACTGATATCGAAGTCCTACGGAAACTGAGTTGGCAACAAGAGAACAAAAACATGTCACCAGTTAATGAAATTCTAAGAGCAAACATTTATGAATAATAACACGTCATACTGACAGCAAACTGAGCAATGCGAGCTCATGACAGCAGGCTCGTCATGAGCTCGCATTCGTATATGTCATAATGACAACAGCATGAGAACAAAATAATGGCACTTATAATATCAAAAGTTTGAATCAAGAAGCAGAATACTGATGAATATTGTTGAAGTTCCTAAATTGCAGCTTGTTGTCAACAATTTGTTGACATGACAATATTCCGTTCCACCGTGTGTAAGGCCCCACGCGAACAAGTGAGTGCTGGATGGAGCCACCGCTAAGCGGCCATGCCGCGGGGGATTTCTCGTGAGTCCAGTGCGGCCATAGACGTTATATCTAGGTGCTACCACGGCCGACTCACTAGCTCACACTTCAATGAAAAGAAGCTGCTTGTTGTAATCTCGAGACAAATACTCGCTCTCATTCTTTTCAAACGTGACGTGTGTGTGGAACGCTGTTCCATATAAAATTTTATATTTTTATGTAATTTTATATTTTACATGTAAATAATTAACTTGTTTTCATATCAAATGTAAGACATTTATATTTTTGCAAATGTTGCCATCAATGTTGCTGTCATCATACTGTATATCACGGATACCACATCGTGACAAGTTGTACTCATGTTGTCATCAAAATGCCGTCAATATGCTGTTAAACGCGAACAGCAAACCGATGGCAATAGTTGCCGTCATGTTGCTATCATACGTATAATCTTTGAGTATAATAAAGTAATGCCATCAAAATGCTATCAATTTGCTATCATTAAATTTAGAATTTATGTGAGGGCAAGATTTCACACATAGTGAAAAAGCACCTTATCCCTAGTTTGTCGACATCAGTTGCTGAAACGGTTAACAGCAACATAACGGCATTTTGAACTCATTTGGCTATCTGGGTAGTTTTTGCCGTTTCGATAGGCTAGCATAATATAACAACTAAATCATAGCAGGACTAAAGCATACCTTGCCATTATGATAACGGCAGAAATACGGCAGAAATACGGCAGAAATCGAGCACAATGTGCCGTCATAACGTGACATCAAAAACACGGCAAGAATAGAACATCGTCTACCAAATATTAACGGCAGAAACACAGTAAAAATAGAGCACAATGTGCCGTCATGACGTGACACCAATATATGTATAAAAATTTTTTTTCGTTTTTTAACAGATATTATTTTTTTGTAGCTTAATTCGTATTCGTTGCTTCGCATATATTCTATTTCACTAATTACAATTACGAATTATTTTATATTTTTTTAAAAACGCATAGGTGGGATTCGAACAATTTCGGAACGGTAAATTGAATGGTCCGTTAACACATGCTTAAGGAAATGGACTAATCAATTTCCTTATGCATACGGTAATGCAGCTATGCAAAAAGAATTAATAAATCTGTGCCGTGGCCTTAACCTAGTACGTTAATACCTGAGCTAATCGCACACTTGTGATATCGTTAATAAAAAGTTATATTTGAAGTGAAGCTGATTTGAACAGTAAAAAACTTGCGTGTTGAGTACCGCGCGAACATTTTCATTAGCCCTTTAATTATTTGTCCATAAAAATGTTTTTTGTCCTTTCATATTTTTTTATTTTTTATAAGTATATAGATTTGGTTGTTATGCCATATTTTTTAAAATATTTAAACTTAAAGCTAATGTTTTAATTTTTCTTCATATTTTAATTTTAGTTTATAACTTAAATATTTTATGTTTTAAAAGTAATGGGATATACAGGGTGATTCAAAATAACGAATTTGTCCCAAAACTGGTATATTTGTAATCGAATTCTGAGACGATTTTTCCTTTGGCAAAAATTTGTCTAAAGCTTAGTTTTCAAATTATAAAAAAAGTTAGCTATTAGTTAGCGTATGACGGGTCGGATACAAGTGGTAGACAGGGGCGGTGCAACTCACTGTTGCACGCGGGTGTTTCCGTGAGACGCCTGCTGCGTTCAAATGACTGACAACAATACACGGACAACACATTTCTATTTAAACACACACACTCTCATTCTCTCTCTCTCTCTCTCTCTCTCTCTCTCTCTCTCTCTCTCTCTCTCTCTCTTCCCTCCCCCCTCCCCCGTATGTATGCATGTGTATGCATGTGTGCGCGAATGTATAATATAAAAATAACCAAATTTACACCATTTCAGATCTAAAAACGAGTTTCAGTCTGATAGATTCTTCATTAAAGTAATTATCGAGGAATTGAGCAAGCATTAAAATGTTTCTTTGAAATCAAGCTTTATCAGAAACTACACAAATGTTGAGAACAACTTCCAACAACACGTTGACCCACCTTACATCCACAAGTATGCTCAATAATAATATCACTTTCACCTTTTGTTTTATCAACGAGTAAATATACAAAATGATTACGATGATCACTAATAAAGAATCATCAGATTCTGAAAACATAACAAGGTGTGAATTCTTTTATTTTTACATTATACATTCGTACACACACGCATACACACGATAGAAAGAGTTTGAAGTCACAAAATATCACAGAAGTGACAAACTGTGGAGTCCCAATTTCTGCCAAGGAATGCTAGGCGGACTATACCTTCACGTGGTGTATCCTGGATTGTGCTAAAGTAGTCTGTAATCTTCACATACAGTATGTACTCACAATTTTAGCAAAAATTATAGCTTTCCATTTATTAATCATGCACGTGGTTAATATTATTTTTTACTATATTTAAGTTATTCTTGCAATGTTCTCTCCACTTTTCAGATATGTGAGTATTTTTTCTTGTTATTTGAGGACCCAAACAATGATTTTTTAAGGTCTATTTAGAAGTGCTAAAATTAACACTTTTTTAACAACTTCCTTTTTCTTACAAGATCTCATAAGAATTTTTCTTATACAAATTGTCAACAGAGATTCTTTATCTTCCATCATGACTTCATTTTTTTACCTGTCAAAAATACAATTGTCAAAATCACAACTATTCTTACTATTATTTTTTTAGGAATGGAAAAGATGCTAACCATATATTATAAGGGTCAGTCAAATGAAAACGAGACAAACTGTATATACTGTGTTATACAGTCTGTCTCGTTTTCATTTGATAGCCCCTTATAAAATAGCTAATATTATTCTTACTTTTTATATTATGCTCTTGAATTATGGATAAACAAAAGTAGCAATTTTGCTATAACTTATAATTTCGAGGATTCCACCAGACCATCGAAGAACGAACGTATGATAGTCGCTCGCTATTTCTTCAATAACTTAAACATGAAATACAAGAACATAACATTTTAAAGTGCAAGAGTTTCTTAATTCCTTTACTAATTTAACAAAACAATTTTTCGTAGTTTTGTTTAACAAAATCTGAAAAAATTTTTCTGTATCGTGCAATTACATACTATTCTACAAATAACACAAAAATTTTCGTCATTATTTCATCAAATTACATTTGTTTTATTAGGATCTATTATCATGATTATTAATATCTAAAATTATACCTTCACTTACATAATACATATATAATAATAATTTCTTTAACATATTTTGGATATTAAAAATAAAAATCAAATTGTAGAGTGTTTAATATAAGAAAAAACTTATGTAAACCCCATTAACTTAACAATTACATAGAAATTGTGATATTTCAACTCTTCAGCATTCTTAGGCAAGAAAACTCGTAAACTCTTATTTAGTACGTTAATCTCACAACGGATACTGTAAAGGCGTGTCCTCACTTATGTCGTAGCTCTTGTATTGTATCATAAATATCATAATCACGTATCACGATCAGCCAAGTGTAGACGGGGCGCCATATTGTGTCTGCATACCGTATCTACGTATCATTTTGACATGCAATCATGACACGATTACGGTGATACGACATAAATGAGGACACGCCTTTATGATACAGTAATCTCATAACAGTATTGTATTTTCAATTTTATTCAATTTCCACTTGAGTTATTTTGAAAAAAAAAAAAAAAATTTATCTACACTAATAGAATTAATAAAAATTTCATGAAGATGGTACGGCTAATATCGGTTTATTGTGGATGCACCTTCACTCGTAAGAGTGAATAAAATCTAAAATCGGCAAAGTAACACTTTTCATAATGTTCCAATCTCATTTGATAAAAATCAGTTGTGTATTCTGTTTCGTTTCACATATTTGTTTCACATTGATTGGTTACTATACTTCGTTGATCGTTTATTTATATAATGAGATTTTTGAAAGCAAAGAAAACGCAGCGCTGTGCGACAGAGTAGATATATTGTTGATGTATGACGATTGTAAGAGAGGCATGCGCCGCAACTAAGAAAAATAAAATCCTGATAAAAGAAAATCAAAGTCTTTTTTACGCGTAAATTCGTACTCCTTAACTCAGAGCAAATACATAAGCTCAATCTCAAAATTATGGAATTTACTGCAGCAATTTTATTCAAATTGGGCGCAACCCAGTAAGAAAGGAATATTATAGAAACATTTTAAAATATTGATTTTATACGAATTTTATTAACATCTTATATAATATTGCATGTTATCTAATAATATTTCCAATGATTGAAAAATGTTTTAATAATACTATCCCAAATATTTTATAAACTTATAAGTGTTACTTTGATATGTTTATTGAAATAAGTTGAACATATCTACAATATTTAAAATATTTTATTTTGTTTCTTATTTAATGTTAAAAAAATAATAACAATATAATTTTGTGTTATAATATTTCTATACTTTAAAATACATGTCAGAAAACTAAAATGATATTGAGAAATGGCATTTTGTAATTTTATGAAATTACATTTTCTATTTAAGATTTATTTATAATAGTAACTAAAAAGTAAATAAATAACTCCAAAATTATCTGTAATTTTCAACAATAATAGAATATTTCAACAAATACATATTTTAAAACAGGGCTCAGCAAAAAATGTACATTTTCTACCAGCTACCAATATTCCCTTTATCTCATCAACCTGCACGCAATCCAAATGTCAATCAGCATTTGAATTACGCGAACAAGAAAAGTAATAAAATTTTCTTGCAACAAAATATGATCACTCCAATAAAAAATTAATTTACTTGCAACTAACAAATATATTCTTTAAACAATTCGTTATGTATTTCCATTAAAAATATATTGACTTCAATAGTATTTAGTATAAAAAAGCTTTAAAAATAATATTAACTCTTTGTGGCATTTTTTTCCTAATAAATATAATGTGTGTAACTTCTTATCTGGGGAGTTTTTGAGGGTTATCGAGTATAAACTCGATGTGAAAAATATAAAATTCAAAATGGCATATCCAATATGGTGGACGGAATTTTCAAAATCAACTAAATTCGCTAAAAACATGTTACTCAAAAGTTTTGAAGGTCACTAATTAAGAATCCAATGTTAAAAATATAAATTAAAAATTATGGATCCAATATGGCAGACAGAATTTTTTAAATCAACCAAATTTATTTAAAACTTCAAAAATTACGTATATCATATCGGTCCACCATATTACATCTGGCATTTTTAATTTTGTATTTTTGACATTGAATTTGTAATCAAAAACCTCGAGAACCCGTAAATAGCAAGTTTCAAGCAAATCCAGTCAATTTTGATAATTTTGTCTGCCATATTGTATCCGCCATTTTTCATTTTTGACATCAAATTCGTAATCAGCAACCTCAAAAACCCTCGGATTGTGATTTTGAAGTATAAGTTATTATGAAAAATTTTATGCAAACGAATTTAATCTCTACAATTTTTTAGTATATATTTATTAATGACAAATTATTTATTTAAATATAATTTTAAAACCCAATTTATTAGTTAGAAGAAACTTTTAACAATTTAGTAATATCAAACATGTTAAAGAAATACGTGAAACAATTGATTCATTGATAAAATAAACGTGGTAGGTGTAGCTTCTAAAGCTACACCATAACGCAAAGATTAAATTAAACTTTTACCTATTTAAACCATTATTTATTTGCTGCAACTATATATAGTTGTAATAAAATGCACATAAAAAAATTAACAAATTTTTAAAAGTAATTAATTGGAAACTTATAAATCGCATTCAAAAATTGATTTCTTTAGAATACGTTTAACCCTTAAAAACGTAAGTGGGCCTGAGAGACCCTATATCAAGTTTTGAACGCTTGCTATGTGAAGACGGAATGAGATAGGTTTGGATTAAGACGTAAAAAAAGTTTAAAATCTCCTCTTTCAATTGATATAGTTGATCAACTTTTTTGGTCAACTAGAATTCGAACGGCACGGCAGCAAAGTTTTGTTAGGGTCAATGCGACCCATATAGTGTGTAAGTGAAACTTTTTTTGTGAGTATTTTACATAAAAAAACTGGACAAAATACGTTCGAACAGGTCGATTTGCAGATGTTACTCGCATATACTCTGTCTAAAGTTGGAATACTATAAAATGTTGTAGAAAAAAAAGTTTTTCCAAAATATATCATGAAACACACCAATTTTCAATTTTAGACACGATTTAATCAAAAATTCCTCATATTCGCCTTGTTACATAAGTACATTTTTTAATAGAAATGACAATAATATAATTTTTTTTTTAAGTATAAAACTTTAGCTTTAAAACGCCGTATTGTAAAGTTCTTTAAAGTTTTTTGTTACAAAGATATATATATTTTTTTTTATGAGATTTTTAGATGCCCAAAAATACCTCATATTCTCCATGTTACATAATTATACTTTTTAAAAGAAATGACTTTGCCAAATTTTATTTTAAAAGTGTGACTCTTTAGCTTTAAAACGCCGTATTTGAAAGTCCTTAAACGTTGTTGCAAAGATATGATTTTTTGAAGGCAAAGTGGATTTTTGACCAATTTCTCATTTTTACTTAATGGTTTTACTTTTATAACTTCACAATAAATTATTTGTCGGCAATGCCAATTATGCAGTCACACTCCTGAGATTTTGAACTTTTGTTTTAAAAAAAATACTGTAGAAAAATATTGATTGTAATCAAAATTATAGCTTCTCAAAGTTGAAAAAGTCTCCCAGACCCAAAAATGTGTTTCCGTATTTTACAGGATCGGTGTGTTTAAGGGTTAAAATATTTTACAGAATTGGCAAAATTCCACATTTTTTTGATATTTTCTAGAAAAAAACTGACAAAACCTATCTTTTCTATTGAAAGCAATAAAATATAAACTTTTTATAAAATAAATAATATTTATTAATATTCTAATTCGCAAGCAGCTTATAAAGACGCCCGATAAACATAAATATAATTTTATGCGCTAGAATCAGAGTATAAAAACAAACGCAATTCTATATTCATACTTCCTACAACCCATTTCAGTTATATTAAAATAATTATACGTTTATTGTTTATTGGTGAAGTAATTATTTAATACAAAAATAATTTGAAAAATATGTTAGAAGGGAAACATAAAAACATTATGAGCTTGTTTTGTAACTTATCTGCTGATAATGTCAATAAATAGAAATGTATTGCTTGTGCAAAAATAGCAAATGCAAAAACTCCACAATTGAAATGCATCTTTAAAAGTGTAATAAAGTTAAAAGAGATGAAGACAATAATTTAATAAAAAAAAATAAATCTGATTCTTTTTGAAAGAATCAAGTAATAGAAAACGAATCGACATCGAATCGCTTTCATGTTCACCTTCAGGCTTTTGTGTTTTGAAGCAGCCATCAATGCCAAATTATATAATTAAAATTACAATTGCATATGAAGAAACATCAGACATAACAGTAGAAAAAAAATTTTTTGTCTTTAACATACTCCAGATAGCCACATAAGTTTAAGACGCCGTTATTAATGATTGCAGCGGTTGATATTTACAAACTAGAGACAGGGTGCTTCTTTATTATGTGTGAAATTGTTGCTCACTCGTGAATTATAAATTTGATGATGATAAGTTAATAGCATCTTGATGGCATCACTTCGTTGAACGCAATGTGCATATGATGGCAACATGATAGCAACTCTATTCATTGGTTTGCTGTCCGCATTTAACAGCATGTAAATAGCAATATAATGACAACATTTGCAAAAATATAAATGCCGTGCATGTGATAAAAACATGATTTTTGAAACTATTGATTTTACAAATCAAACACAAATAAACTCTCAAAATTGTCAAGACAAAGTAGGGCTGATCAGAGTGTTAGCGCAGTAAGCAGTGCACAGGTAATTTTCCAAATTAAATTTTTAATATATTTATTATAAATCCATATACATTTAGGGTCTTTTTCGAGCCATCCTCAGCATACATACTCAAAAAACATCTCCAAGACGAGAAACGATAAGAACATCTCCACGTCTCTCCTTCATGTCACATTGGCATAGAATTTATTGATTCCGTGACAACGAAACATCAAACTAAAAATACAAATTGATGTAAAAACAAATAAAAAAAGGTTACGTTAAAGTCCACATGTATAACTCACCATCCACGTCAAGAAGCATCAATATAATAAATGTACAAAAGAGAAAACAAGTTAAAATCGTCAAAAATATCATAAATAAGTTCAACAATCATTCTGTATGGTTAACAATAAAATAAGGCATTATAGCATTTTCATCAAATCGAACTTGAAAGATCGTAAAATCAGTCGATACAGTGTATAAACGTAAAATACATGATTTACTGATAATGACATTTTCGTACACGGTAATTATCTTAACCCTTAAACACGTAAGTGGGTTTGAGAAACCCCATATGAAGTTTTGAACGCTTGCTATGTGAAGACGGAATAAGATAGAAAGTTCGGACCAAGACGTAAAAAAAATTTGAAATCTCCTCTTCCGATTGATATAATTGATCAAATTTTTTGGTCAACTAGAATTCAAACGGCACGGCAATAAAGTTTTGTTAGGGTCAATGCGACCCATATAGTGTGTAAGTGAAGCTTTTTTGTGAATATTTTACATAAATAAGCTGGACAAAATACGTTCGAACAAGTCGATTCGCGGATGTTACTCGCATATACTCTATCTAAAGTTGAAATACTATAAAATGCTGTAAAAAAAAGAGTTTTTCCGAAATATATCATGAAACATATCAATTTTCAACTTTAGGCACAATTTAATCAAAAATATCTCATATTCGCCTTGTTACATAAGTACATTTTTTAATAGAAATGACAATGATATAATTTTTTTTTTTTTAAGTATGAATTGTGAATGAAGTATGGATTTTTAAATGTCCAAAAATACCTCATATTCTCCATGTTACATAATTATACTTTTCAAAAGAAATGACTTTGCCAAATTTTATTTTGAAAGTGACTCTTTAGCTTTAAAACGCCGTATTTGAAAGTCCTTAAACGTTTTTTGTTGCAAAAATATGATTTTTTGAAGAAAAATTGAATTTTTGACCAATTTCTCATTTTTGCTTAATGGTTTTTCTTTTATAACTTCACAATAAATTATTTTTCGACAATGCCAATTATGCAGTCACTCCTGAGATTTTGAACTTTCGTTTAGAAAAAAAAATCGGAGAAAAATATTGATTGTAATCAAAGTTATAGTTTCTCAAAGTTGAAAAAATCTCCCAGACCCAAAAATGTGTTTCCATATTTTACAGGATCGGTGTGTTTAAGGGTTAAAGTAGTCAATTAAAATAAACAAAAAAAAAATAAAATTTAAAAATAAAAACAAAAACAACACGGAGATTAATCTTTCAAGTTATTAAAAATAAAAACAAAAATAACAAAATTAATTAAATAAATCATTAAAAACGATATGTATATATCTATAATGTAAAAACTCAGTACCTGATTATAAGTTTGTCGTTTTTTTTTACATTTGAATGTGTAGCAATTCTGAAATTCTGCTTTTATACAGGAATGGTTTATTATACTTTCACCCTCTCACAGTCAGTCATGATTGTGATGGATCCTATGTTCTGTCAACACGGGATGATTGTCAGTGTTTCTACGAATGTTACTAAAATGTTTCGAAATTCTGGTTTTTAATGTTCTTCCCGTTTGACCCACATGTGATGCATCACAATCTTTGCATTGGATCTAATATATCACATTTTTCTTTGTTCTATTCGACATAGAATCCTTATGAACCTTAAGAATATATAAAAAATATATGATTAAGATCAGATCCCACCTCCTTTTATCTCATTCCCTTCTTACAAGATTATTGATCACGCTTGTTTTTATTTTTAATTTCCTTTAAATACAGCCCCCTTCCAAAAAAAAAATAATTTTTATATTAAAACAAAAAAAAACAAAATAAATATAGTTAGGCTCATATAATAAATACAAAATAAAAGAGAATAATAAAGAGCTAACGAGCCACGCAGGTTCATACGCCAAAAACAAAACAAGACATGTTTACAAGATTCAGACGTTTCAACCCTTTAATTATTGGTCTTCATATGCTCCTTGACATTCGTCTCTAAGCATTCCGTGCTGTCAACATCCTTCCTCAAGTATCTGTGATATAATTTTTAGAACTCTTAGTCTGTATTGCTATCAACTGTTCTAAGAATTCTATCTCTTTGGCACGTTCCACGAGCCACCACGGAATGAGGCGTTTTATTTTAATAAGCGGATAGCGCAAAGTTTTTGACTTCTAATTTTGATTATTTTGTATTTCACCAAGGATGACCAATAATTAAAAGATCAAAACGTTTAAATCTCGTAAACATGTCTTGTTTTGTTTTTGGCGTATAACAACCTGCGCGGCTTATCAACTCTCTATTATTCTCTTTTATTTTGTATTTTTATATTAGCTAAATCCGCTAAATCTTAGAGGATTTTATTCTTCTATACAGCCTCAAGAGGAATCCTTTAGAACTAACAAGAAAAATGTCTAAGCACAATATTTTTACATTTAGAGTAATTTTATTTTGTTTTCACTATCAATTTCCTCTTGCATGCAGAATATATAATATTGTTATTGCTATTGAATATATTCTAACATAGAGTTCTGATAGGCAGGTTAACGTAGAGATCCAAGCATATGATGTTTGCAAAAACAAAAAAAAATTTTTTTAACAGATTTTATTATTCTTATAGCTTTATATCTATATTCACTGTTTCACATATAAGATTCTATTTCACTAATTACAATTACGTATTATTTGACAAATTTTTAAAAACACATCGGCGCCGCGCGCCGGCGAGATTCGAACTTCGGAACAATAACCTAATATGCTAACACTGAGCTAATCGTACACTTGTGATATCCTTATTAAAAAATTTATTTGAAGTAAAGCTGATTTGAACAAGATAAAACTTGCGTCTTGAGTACCGCACAAACACTCTCACTAACCCTTTGATTATTCTTTCTTCACTCTTCTATGATGTTTTCACAAAGAGTTTATAGGTTAATGCGTCTTCTCGAGCGGCAGTCACGGTAATGCCACGCAGCGACACACATTGCTTTTCGTACCGCATGTAAGATGGTTTCCATTTTAAATAAATAGTCCTCTTAATACAGGAGAAAAACTTATAATTTTTCATGAACAGTTTACATTTTTGAAAAAGGAATACTCTTTCTATAAAAGTTGTCGCTTAGAATAAGGGATTACAGAAAATTTCAATTTATAAATAGAATACTTTTTTTGGACGTACGATATTTAAATATAATATTTATTAGATTATTTATAATATTTATGAGATTTATTAGATTAGATTTTTCTTTTGTTTTTTTCCTTTTTTCTTTTAAAATTTTATTTTTCCAAATTTTGTCTAAATATATTACAGCTTAATACTCTCTTAATGATCTGCGTTATAACAAAAGTAAATCAATAGTTATATTGTCATGGAAATACATTAGATCTTTCTTGGATTCACCCCTTGAACAACCTAGGACCTACTCACTCATGATGCAACAGTACAATGTACAATTCAATTGAAAGAAACAGTAATTTTTGTTACAAACGCTAATTTTGCTTTTTGTATTGTGTTTGAATTTAACTATTATTTAGAATATTGTTTGTCACTGAAGATGACCGCATTATACAATCAAAACGTTTGACATTTATGTTTATATTTATTAAAGTGTTTATTAAATCATTATATTTATTACATTATAACTAACACTTCAATTTAGCTTGCTCATTAGACCATGTTTTAAAAATTACTGATTTTAAATTTTGAGAGCACAAATATTTATGTATTAATTTGTAATTTTTATTATTATAACATATCTTTAAAAATTAGAGTCATAAGAACAAAGGTTGCTCCAAAAGTTTTGCGACTAGTAAGGAAAACACGACAATTTGTCATTGAAAATGGCTTTATTGTTTTTCAAAGTATTCTCCATAAAGATCAATACACTTCTGCATTCGCTAAAACCATTTATTTTAGCATCCATAGCACTCGGAAAATGGTACCTCCAAAACCCGTGTTCTAAACGCATTAACCGCTTCTTCTGGCGTCAAAAATCGTTGACCACGCAGTTTATTCTTGATATTCGGGATCAAAAAAAAGTCATTGGGTGCCAAATCAAAACAGTACGGTGGATGACCCATTAATTCGACGTTTTCATCGATCAAATAGGTGGTTGTTTAAGCCAACATATGAAAGCTCGCATTGTCATGTTGAAGAATGATTCGTCGTTTTGAGTTGTTTTTCCTTATTTGGCCAAAAACTTCTGGCAAACAAATGATTGTGTACCACTCAAAATTAACCGTTCTACGTTTCTCTAAAGGTACTAATGCCACATGACGTTTTTTCAAAAAAAAAGGCGACCATTTGTTTCGAAGTGCTTTAAGCGCGAACAACTTTTGTTGGGTTGGATTCATTTTGAAAGACTCACACAGATGACTGCAGTTTAGTTTCCGGCTCATATGCATAGATCCATGACTCATCATCTGTATAAAGGTTATACGCGGCATTTGACGTACCTCGATCAAATTTCTTCAGTATTTTTTGCACCACTTCACACAATCCTTTTTTAAGCAATTGTCAAATTATGCGGAATCCAACGTAAACAAATTTTTTTTACGGCCAAATGTTCATGCAATATCGTTTGTATGCAATTCATACCAGCACCCAGGGATGTCTGAATCTCACGGTATGTCATACGTCAATCTTGCAGTATCAGTTTACGCACAGCGTCGATGTTTTCTGGCACAACAGCAGATTTTGGACAACCTCGCGAGGTTCGTCGGTGAGCAAACTGCGACCACGATTGAATTCATTGAACCAGTAACAAATAGTGGCCTTGTGTGCTTTATTGCCAAAAGTAGAAGCAAGTTAATCGATGCACTCTTGTCTCGATAATCCACGTCAAAAATCGTAAAAAATCATCGCACGAAAGTGTTCTCGTGTTAATTCCATTTTTTCGCTGAGACACAATTTTCAAGTCACTGTAAACAATACAAGTAGCCTCCGTACGACAAAACGCTTCGAGTCTTCTAAAAATCTTCCAAACTGTCAAACTTTTTTAGTAAGGTTAGATTTTACCTAGCAACAGCAGTGTTGCCAAAACGCAAAACTTACGGAGCAACCTACGTATATGTAACCACTCAAGACAAAAGATGCTTCGCGCTGTAGAATGTAAGAGTTAAAGTTAGCACCTCATTCTTCTGTACCGCAACTTTTTATGCAAGTTCTATTTGCACAATAATTCTAAAGTTCCTGATAGTTTGTAACAATAGTTTCGCCAAAATAACATTAAAAATAATAATTTAAAAATATGAGGTGCCAACTTTCCGTAGCACCTCAAGTTTTGAAAAAATTGATTTTGACTACGGAATTCTAGTTCTCGAAGAGTTTTAAAGTTCCCAATAGGTATAAGCTATAGTTCTGGCCATTAAATATTTTTACAAAATTTTTTTATTTCTTTGTCCGCACCTCATGTTACTAAAAAAGTGATTTTCACGATGAAATTCTATAAGTCTCAAAGAATTCTAGAGTTGCTAATCTCTTGCTAAGAATTCTAGAATTGCTAACTATCAGTTCCAACCTATATATATATATATATATATATATATATATATATATATATACAGGGTGTTTCAGACCACCCGTACACCCCTTTTCTCTTCGCAGGATTAGGACCAATCAAAAATATGTTCAGACGAAAGTTGTAGGGTTTCAAAAGATCTATTCAATGATCTTATCAGTTTGACCTTGGATGGCGTCGCCAAGGTCAGATCAAAATCACATTAAGTTTTTTAAATGAAACACCCTATTTTTGATTCCAGAATCTAATAGCTGGTGTCAAGACCTTTCCAAAACACTACAAGAAAGTTTATTTTCGTTGACTACTTTCCGAGTTGTGCGGCTTGAAAGTTACACTACCGCCAACACCATGTAAATAACAATATAAAATCACGCGTTACGCAGAAAGCCGTGCAGCCGACACAAAGAAAGTAAACACGCGAGCCGGGCCAACAAAAACAGATCATGAAAAATCGTGAAAGTTAGCTGTCGCGACCGTAGATAGTCACATACATATGTATGTCATAATATTATGTAATTACATTATTACTTTAACGGTAGCACACGAGCAATAACGAGCGCGGCTTTCTGCGTAACGATGTCTAACTCGTGATTTTATACATATTGTTATTTGCATAGGATGTAGTAGAGATGTATTCACCACAACGCTATTGTGACTCAACTCAACACGAGTGACAATAACTCTCTCAAACTTGTCACCTACGTCTTCAATAACCGTCATATCCGTCATAACCATCAGTATCAATCGCGCAACAAAAATCCGACCCTCTTTATTAGTCTAGATTTATTTAGCCATGTCCTATTCCAATGAAGAAGCATATGATATGCTGCTAATTTTAGGTGAGTGTCGAGGTACATTCATTGCAGCGAAAAGATTGTGGCGGGAACGTTATCCTGATCGGACTCCTCACTCGCGAAATGTTTTTTCACGTTTGGCTAAACGAATCAAAATTAAAGGTGTCGTTCAGCCTCAACATAACAAAGGTACACAAATTCGTCGTCCGATTATGGATGAAAGAACAGTGGAAATTCTTGCATCGACAGAATTGAACCCTTATGATTCTTTAAGACGACGAGAACAAGATTCTGGTGTTAGTAAAATCAGTGTTTGGCGCATTCTAAAAAATAACAAATTTCACCCTTACAGAATGTCTGTTCATCAAGCGTTGAATTATAACGATATTAGACAGAGACTTGTATTTTGCAACTTTATAAGACAGCAACCACTTGATTTCCACTTGAAAATTTTATTTTCTGACGAATGTACACTTAAAAGTGATGGATCTGTTAATACTTGGAACTCTCGTTATTGGGCACAAAATAATCCTCACTGGTTGAGAGAAGTAGATCATCAAACCATTTGGAAAGTCAATGTTTGGTGTGGAATTATTGGAAGTCAAATCATAGGTCCTGTTTTCTTTGACGAAAATCTAAACGGTGATAGATATTCCGCCTTGATAATGACAGATCTTCCTGTCTTACTAGAAAATATTCCTCTGCAATTGCGCCTGAACATGTGGTTCCAACAAGATGCATGTCCGTCTCATACATCGAGAGTTGCTCGTGCGGCATTAAATACTATGTTCCCCGACAAGTGGATAGGCAAATATCCACCCCGGTCCAATCAATTATCCACCCCGTTCACCAGATCTCACCGTCCTTGATTATTATTTCTGGGGAAGGATAAAAAACTTGGTCTATCATGAACGTCCGACTACGAGGGATAATATGATTCGTAGAATAAGTGAAGCAATTCGATCCTTACGTGCCGAGGAAATTCTTCGAGCAACCAATGATTTTCAAAATAGAGTTGATGCTTGCATCGCAGAGAATGGTGCTCACTTTGAACATTTAGTCGCTTAACAAAACATACACTCATTCATTCCCGAACGTGAGAGGCAAGGGGACTCACGTGAATCAAGCACCCCAAACGTGAGAGGCAAGGGGACTCACGTGAATCAAGCACCCCAAACGTGAGAGGCAAGGGGACTCACGTGAATCAAGCACCCCAAACGTGAGAGGCAAGGGGACTCACGTGAATCAAGCACCCCAAACGTGAGAGGCAAGGGGACTCACGTGAATCAAGCACCCCAATGGGATGAAATTCTCGTCACGTCCACGTCGTTCATTCTGGATAATGCTAAGCACAGGAAAATGCATACAGTCAATCTGGACATGATTGATCATCAAACATAATCAATCCAGTTAATAAACAAAAGCAGAGTACATAAAACTTTGACTCCCCTTTTCCTCCCCCATACACATACGCATGCACGTATGCACACACCCACAAGATTAAATCCGACTAAGTAACCACCACATGGTACATCTTGAGTAATGCTGATGCTGGCGGTAGTGTAACTTTCAAGCCGCACAACTCGGAAAGTAGTCAACGAAAATAAACATTCTTATAGTGTTTTGGAAAGGTCTTGACACCAGCTATTAGATTCTGGAATCAAAAATAGGGTGTTCCATTTAAAAAACTTAATGTGATTTCGATCTGACCTTGGCGACGCCATCCAAGGTCAAACTGATCAGATCATTGAATAGATCTTTTGAAACCCTACAACTTTCGTCTGAACATATTTTTGATTGGTCCTAATCCTGCGAAGAGAAAAGGGGTGTACGGGTGGTCTGAAACACCCTGTGTATATATATATATATATATATATATATATATATATATATGTAAAGAGAATATACTCTCTTCAAAATTAGCGCGCTCAGTATACTCTGCACGCGCTGCGATGACAACCTGCTAGATGTCTCGCCGAGTAACAAATTAATCATCAAGCATGTAAAGAAGGATAAGAGAGGAATAGATAGATAGATAGAAGAAACATAGAAGTAACCTAACAGAATAAGTGATAAAAGCAAAGTTGTAAGAAGAGTCAGATAATTGACCTAAATTGTCGTTTCTCTTATTTACAGGTGATTTGTAAATTTTGTACATACTATAGTTATAGCAATATATGCTTAATATAAAACTCTTATTTACAGAGAAACAAATTTGGTTAATTCATTTCGATCGCCCTAACTCCAGGGAAAGAACATCACATTATAAAACGACAATTTCTGTCACAAGATGAAATTAAGATTTGCATTCAAAGCGGTGGTGTCCCCAAAGGATAGCAAATCTACGGTTGCGGCCATAACCTCAATCGCTACAGAAGATGGGGAACAATACGCTATACCAGATGAACTCATCTATGCAGATTATCACGGAGAATTAACAAAGACGGAGAATTTCAAAAAAGTAAAAGAATCATTAGGAAGGAGGCACGATGAGTTGAAAATATGGATAACGCTGACAAAAGAATTGGAAAAGACATACGTAGACGAAGAAGGAAATATCCAGTTTGGAGGAAAATATTTAAAACAAATAGCGCGAGGACACACTGAAGAAAACTCAGATTTGGCAAAAATACTGGGAAAACTAGTGGAAAACTCAGAAAAAAAAGAAGAAGAGAAAAATTTAAAACACATTATAGATAAATTTGTATTAGGGAAATTCAACCATAAAACATCCAATGTTAAACAATGGTTAGACACATTCGAGAAGGAATGTGGAAGATTTAATATAGAAAAGGATAAAACCAAAATCGAATTATTGAGAGCATTTTTAGACGGAACATGCCAAGACTGGTACACTTCTACAGTAATAAGAGGGGAACATGAAGACGATTGGCAGGGATGGAAGCAAGAACTAATAGAAACCTTCGCAAATAAAGGATGGAGTAGCAGAACATATGCTCACTATTTTAAGTACAAGGAAGGCTCACTAATACAATATGCAATAAAGAAAGAACGACTATTACTGGAAATAAACAAGGACATGGACGCGGATACAATGATAGATAGGATTGCATTTGGCTTACCAGATTTCATCAGAGAGAAAATTGACAGGGAAGAAATAAAAAATACAAGAGATTTAGTGAATGAATTACAGAAGCTTGAAGGAATAACAGATAAAAAGAAAACATTTAGAAAAGAAGGCAAACCAGAAAACAGAGTTAAGAATGAAGAAAGGAAACCATGCAAAACATGTGAGGAGATGGATAAAGGTGCAAGATATCACCCAGAAGAGAAATGCTGGTTTAGACGAGAAGAAAAAGAGAAGCCAAAAGCCATAGGAAGCAATTCAGTAATAGAAGTAGACCTAAGTACAGAGAAAAAAAACGAATAGTCACACCATTGATCAAACTTAAAATGCTAGTCGAGAATCAGATAGAGATAATGGGAACATATGACCCAGGCTCTCAAGTCTCCTTAATAAACTCGAAATGGATAAAGATAAAGGATAATAGAGAAGATGTAAATAGGATATTTTTAAAGTCGATCAATGGTGTGAATTACACAAATGGATTGGTAAGAATAAGAATAAAAATATATAATATAGAAAAAGAAGTAGAAGTATACATAGTTGAAAGAGAGGATTTCGAAGATTTTATAATAGGATTGGATTTAATCCCCACGTTCAAGTTGAGACTGAATGAAAATTTAGAGATCTCACAGAAAATAGAAGAAGGGATAGAAGAACCAAAGATAATACTAAGGGAAATAGAAAATGAAACGGAAAAGTGTTCAGTTAATTTTAACGAACACGTGGAAACAAACGAATTCCAAATAAATATAGAACATTTAGACAAAGATAAAAAAATTAAGATAGAAAGATTAATAGATAACAACAAATCAGCGTTTGCAAAAGACAAATACGACGTTGGAAAGGTGAAGGAGTACGAAGCCAGAATCGATTTAATAGTAGAGAGATACTGCAGTAAAAGACCGTACAGATGCAATATAGAAGACAAAGAAGAAATAGAAAAACAGATAGCCAAATTATTAGAGAAAAAACTAATCGAAGAATCTTACAGCCCTTTTGCCGCACCTGTCACGCTAGCATATAAGCAGGATGAAGGGAAAACACGTATGTGTATAGACTTCAGAGACTTAAACAAAAACATTGCCCCTCAAGCACAACCATTCCCTTTAATAAACGATATAACAATAAGAGCCAGGAACTGCAAATACTTTACAAAACTAGACATAAACTCGGCTTTTTGGTCAATACCACTAAGAATTGAGGATAGAAGAAAAACGGGATTTGTGACGCAAGACGGCCACTTTCAGTGGACATGTCTACCCTTTGGCTTAAAAACGGCTCCAGCTATATTTCAACGAATTCTGAGTAACATATTGAGAAAACATAAACTAATGGAATTTTCAGTAAACTATATAGACGATATCCTAATACACTCATCGACGTTTGAGGAACATCTAGACCACATTGAAAGAGTATTAGAAGCAATAAAGACAGAAGGATTCAGGTTGAAATTTAAGAAATGCACGTTCGCAGTTGGCTCGGTCAGATATTTAGGACATGTAATAGGAGAAAATACAGTCACACCAGTGAAAGATAACATAACATCAATAAAGAACTTCCCGACTCCTACCACACAAAAGCAGATTAGACAATTTTTGGGGAAAATAAACTTTTACCACGAATACATAGAGAAAAGCTCAATATTACTAAACCCCTTACATCGACTGCTAAAGAAGAATGAAAAATTCATATGGACAGAGGACTGCGAAAAAGCCTTCAGAAACATAAAAAGAATGCTATGTTCTAAACCGGTGCTGGCGATATTTAACAAGGACCTCCCAATCAAAATATATACAGACGCATCCCTCGAAGGCATAGGCGCAATATTAAAACAAACGCAAGAAGACGGGAAAGAAAAACCGGTGGCCTACTTCTCAAAAAAACTTAATGAAACACAAAAGAGGAAGAAAGCAATATATCTTGAATGTATAGCTATAAAGGAAACCATAAAGTACTGGCAACACTGGTTGATGGGAAGATACTTCGAAGTACACTCGGACCACAAACCACTAGAG
This sequence comes from Solenopsis invicta, assembly GCF_016802725.1. Lineage (NCBI taxonomy): Eukaryota > Metazoa > Arthropoda > Insecta > Hymenoptera > Formicidae > Solenopsis > Solenopsis invicta. The sequence continues at coordinate 780,832 of NW_024105284.1, forward strand.
AATATGAATGTGAGGGCACGAACAGACGAAGAATTAGGCGACCTAACCCACTATTTATCTCAATACGACTTCAAGATTATATACATCCCAGGGAAAGATAACGCAGAAGCGGACTGTTTAAGCAGAAACCCCGTACTTGGCGCTAATATAGAAGAAGAAGAGGACTTATTGAAAACTGTAAATTTCATTGAAATAGATGAAATAAAATTAGACCAGAAGAACAATATATTATTACAAAACAAGAAAGAAAAATTGATAAAGAAAAACAACATATATTATAAAAAGATTAAAAAGAGAGAAAAAATAATATTATCTGAAAAATTCAGCATTGAGTTAATTAAGAGAACACACAAAGAGTGGTGCCACACAGGAATAACACAAACAAGAATAAAAATAAGCCCATATTACACCGCTAAAAATTTGCAGGAGAACATAAAAAGAATATGTAAAGAATGTGATATATGCATTAAGAATAAATCAAGGGGACAACATAAATTCGGATCTATGTCACAATTAGGACCAGCAACTAAGGCCTTTGAAATCGTGTCTATAGATACAATCGGAGGATTCGGAGGCACTAGATCGACAAAAAAATACATACATTTACTAGTCGACCATTTCACGAGATACGCGTTTATTTCAACGTCAAAAAGCCAAAATGCCAACGATTTCATAAAATTAGTTCAAACTGTGCTGGAGATAGAAAAGATCGGAACAATCTTGACAGATCAATACCCCGGTCTAAATTCAAGAGAGTTTAAAGACTATGTAAAAAAGAAAGAAATACAACTAATTTTCACTGCAATAAATGCACCATTCTCTAATGGTCTAAACGAAAGGCTGAACCAGACACTAACAAACAAAATAAGATGCAGAATCAACGAAGAAGAAAATAGAAGAGCATGGACAACGATAGCACGGGAATGTGTGAATAGGTACAACAAACTAGAACATACAATCACAGGATTTACACCGGAGTACCTATTACACGGAACAGACACCAGCAACATACCAGAAGAATTAAGAAGAAAGAAAAACGGAGAAGACTGGATAAGGGACAAAAAGCTAGCATCAGAGAGAACACAAAAATCACATAAGTATAACAAAAATATATTCGACAAGAATAGAAAACACCATGAATTCAACGTGGGAGATAAAGTATTCATAGAAAACGGGAACAAACTCAACAGGAAAAAGCTAGAAAAACTAAGAATCGGACCATTCACAATAGAGGAAAAAGTTTCAAACTCAATTTATAAAATAAAAACTGGTAGAAGAAATCAAGATACAAGTCTATTCCATGCGACAAAGCTAATTCCACTATTAGAAGCCGAAGAGGATTGAGAAACAGTGGAAAATTTTCCCGAAGAGGGGAGATGTAAAGAGAATATACTCTCTTCAAAATTAGCGCGCTCAGTATACTCTGCACGCGCTGCGATGACAACCTGCTAGATGTCTCGCCGAGTAACAAATTAATCATCAAGCATGTAAAGAAGGATAAGAGAGGAATAGATAGATAGATAGAAGAAACATAGAAGTAACCTAACAGAATAAGTGATAAAAGCAAAGTTGTAAGAAGAGTCAGATAATTGACCTAAATTGTCGTTTCTCTTATTTACAGGTGATTTGTAAATTTTGTACATACTATAGTTATAGCAATATATGCTTAATATAAAACTCTTATTTACAGAGAAACAAATTTGGTTAATTCATTTCGATCGCCCTAACTCCAGGGAAAGAACATCACATTATATATATATATATAATATATATATATATATATATATAATTTTTATAAATCCATTATAAATCCATTAAAAACATACTTGACGATAGACCAATTTCAATAACTATGGCAAATAATAAAAAATGATAAAAGATTTTTCTCCTCAATATGACTTGCTCTATCAAACCACGAGAGCATAAGTTTTAGTTTTCTGACACCCTGTATATAAATTAGCGTTATATGTTTAATTATCATTCAAATTCTGTACTTTTGTACTTCTGCCCTTGTAGAAAAATACTATTAAGCACTACTAGTGCGCAGTAGTATTTTGAAGCACGGCACTACTGCACCACTACACTACTACACTGAACACTATTGCACTTTTCTTACGAAAAAATTCACGGGCTAGGAATTGTAATTCATGTGATTATTGTAATCCCGCACGAAAATACTACATTCGATGGACCACATGCGTATGGTTATTGTAATATGAATATTACGAAGGCCAACTTATTACAGTAATAGGGTCAACTTACTACATTATACTACAATAAGCTCTTGTTATTAAACTCACCATATTGCAATTTAGGATGCAGCGCTGATACAAGTCTAATTTCGCATTCTCACTCAGTGACCACATAGTTTTAAATAGTTTTTTGTAGTATTTAGTTTTACGAGTGTTCAATATGTAAAAGCAGTAAATCTTCATCAAAGGTCAGTAAATAATTTATCATACTGACAGGTATAAGTTAGATTTTCCCGTGTATCTAATAAAAGTATTGTTAAAATTACATAAATCAAATTTTGAATATTATTATATTTGTTTTATAAATATTAATCGTATCTTAATCGTTTCTATTAGTCCGCGTATGATTTAAACATTTATAGAGATGTTATATATCATTCTTCCTTTCCTGCTGAAAATGTTCTATTAAAATTATTAGAAGGCTCTGTTCGGTCTAATAAGATTGAATGCGTTTTTAAACTTGCATTTTTTAGTAAAACATAATACCTTTTAAATCAGTTGTATAGTACAATGATTGAGCTCTATAGCGTTTAATTGAATGTTTTTCAATTTTTCAATTAAATTGTGAATCTAAATTTTTCAGTAAAACATAATACAACTAATACAATACAGTACAACCGATTTGAAAATAATTATGTTTTCGACGTTGTCTTGTTAGCTGGATTGATTAGTTCGTATATTATTGTGATAACAAATCTTATGAAAACTTTCATGATGAATAATAAGATATTTGCTAGGATTATATTAAAATGTGGTCATATAAAATCTTATTATTTCACACGTGAATGTATTGTTAAATAAAATGTGTTCGAGTGATAAGAATCGCAATTATTTATACATAACTTTTTTCAAATATGTATAAAAAACAACTTATGACAAAACAAAATAATAAGAGCTACAGAAAATCTTAACACTACTTATTGTTAGCACTATTGAAAACTACTGCACTCCTCTGCACTACAGTAGCAATAGTGTAGTAGTGTTGTAGTGCAGTAGTGTAGTGGTGCAATAGTGCCTCAAAATACTACTGCGCACTAGTAGTGCTCAGTAGTATTTTTCTACAAGGGTGATAGAGATATATAAGATACTATATAAGATACTTGAAATAAGGCCCAGTACTAAATAAAACACACTTTTAAATTTACCATTTAAAAATGCGATTTATGTTTAAAATATATGCTAAAAAAATGTAAGAAATAGATAAAAAGGAAATTAATACCGATAGCAACACGTTTATTCAGTGCAACAAAAGCTTGTAACAAAGTAAAGAAATCAGCTAATTTTATAAAAATTTGTAGTAAATTTAACAAATATATATTGTTTAATGATTTATTACAACATATTATAATATTATTTAACATTCTAACTGTAAAAAAAACAAATACATATATATATATATAATATACATATATATATATATATATATATAAAATATATATATATACATATATATATATATAGAGACCGGGGCAAATCGTTAGACCTTTTTTTCTTTTGTGTCTCCTGAGTCCTATATTAATTAAAAAAAAAAAACATGAGCCGGTTTGAAAGGATGAACCTTCCCCTTCACAATGCCGATATAAATAGAACATGAAAATGTACTTGCTTTAAAGTAGATATAAAAATGTCGACCAATGTCAAGAATTAAGAATAGCCCCAAGCCCGGGGTAATTCGTAACTAGTCCGGAAATATTCCGAAATTTGTATTTTAAGTTAAAAGTCTGTAAAAAAAACTGTTGTTAAGACTTTCTTTTATTTAAAAAAGGATGTAGGTATACAAAAAACAAATGCAAACATACACGTTCGCATGTTCTTTTATGCCATCGGTGTGACAGATTTTCTAACCTCACAAGTGTCAATCTTTAACGCTTTATAACTTTTTACCTGCTTAAGAGCGACAATTTTATATTCATATTCATGTTCTAAGTACTAAAAGACACAATATTATCATGTTTGAACTAAATCAATGAAGAACTTTACCTCAATGTTTAACTCTGCGTAGCGCAGACATTCGTAACACAGCCAAAGAGTTAGGGTTACTCAACTTAGGTTAGGCGCTGCAATCAGTATTAACGAATCACCCCGGTGCTCGGTATTACGAATAGTCCCAACATCAACTGTGCGCATTATTGCGTATGATCGACAAAAATAGACATCACACAGCAAAAAGTAAACACGAAATGTTTCAAATACGTTCAACTTGACACAATACATTCAAAGTTTTCAAAAAAACCTTATTATCTTATTTAAATTTCGAAGAAATGCCGACTATCAGAAATTACTTCGACTGTCGCAAAACACATTTTTCACTACTACGACTTCAATATGACGCCATTTCCAACAAATCTTTGTTAGCAACATCGTTACATTAGGACGAGTTTACAGTGTTTAAAGTAAATTTTTAATATGTACCCATAAACAGATATTTCCAATTATCGAATTACCCCGTCTAACGATTTGCCCCGGTCTCCCCTATATATATATATATATATATATATATATATATATATATATATATATATTTGAAATAAATATACTCTTTTATAAACGATGTATTATTAAATAAGGCCCACTTATACATTTATTGTTATAATCTTTGCCATTTTTTTATTATGTATGTGGCTTGCAACAAAGAATAAATGATTTTCAATGACACTAACTTTCCATAAGTTAAAATTGCACTAAAATAGCAAAATTTCTTAAAGTTAAAATATTAATTATAGACAAAATTAAAAATAATTGTGATGTTTTACAATAATATAGATCTTAAAGTATTTCGTATTTGTAATTAATCATTTTAACAGTGAGTTAAAAAATATGTTTAATTCCTTTGTTATTTTTTATTCATTTTTAATTCAGGGCTTAATAAAAGAACAAAAATTTAATAAGGCCCAATGTCAAAGTATAACAAAAATTTCTTTTTTGGTTGTTTAAAAATGTTTTATATAGATGATAATTTTATTTTGACAAGTGATTAAAATAAATATTTTACTTTCTATATGTGTGTGTGTGTGTGTGTGTGTGTGTGTGTGTGTGTGTGTGTGTGTGTGTGTGCGTGTGCGTGTGCGCGCGCGCGCGCGCGTGTGTGTGTGTGTGTGTGTGTGTGTGTGTGTGTGTGTGTGTGTGTATAGCTATCAGATCTACATATAGAAGAGAAAAGGCTATTATGGCTACTGTCGACTATATGAATACTCTTATTATTTCCGTTATTAAGAGACGTATTCTAATAATAGCTTATAGAGTTATTTGTTTAGTAGCCCGCCGTTTTTTAGTGATGCTAATATCCCAATATATAATGACTGACAATTGTTATAAGGCATTTTTACTTTTGAGCACTTCTAAACTTTATCAAGGTATACTTTTAACCTTTAATTATATACACTTCCTCATTATTCTTAATCTTGAGTGTTATCACACAAAGGTACATACACTAAAGTGTCTTTTTGTTATTTAACTTTTTATTCGGCCGTATACATTTCGAGTTATAAAAAGTTAAAACAATAACATGAAATTTTGTTAATATAATTTTTTAAGCAAAATTTTTATATCAAAATATTTCTTCGATAAATCGATTGTCACTCTAAAAAGCGGTGTATAAAAACATTAAAGACAACATTTTATGCTTGTTGTTTAATGTTAAATAATGATAAAATAATATTTTTAATAAAATTTCTAATGATATTTCTAAAGCTTCTAACGCAGGAAAATTCTAAATAAAAAAATTCTAAACAATAGAAAATTAAAAATACATAATTTTGTAACAAGACATTGTGTATTTCTTTTAAATAAACCAACTTTTTAAAATTATTTTTAAATCATTACATTCTAAAGATGACACGACTAATGAGAAAATGACAAAGAGCTCAAATAACAAAATAGCTTGTATCTTTGATGATATTAGTCTTAGGACCCACGTTATTTAGATCTTTTCTTTTTGTTTTGATTAATGCTACATGCTATCAAAATGTAACCCTTTCTTTTCAACACCCTGTATATATATATATATATACACACGCACGCGCACGCGCACGCACGCACGCACGCACACACGCACACACACACAAGATGTCCCAGAAAACTTGCATCTCCTTTTAAGGGGGAAACCACAGTAAAATTTTGAAAAAATCGAAATTTTTTTTTTCGCTTATAAGGTGCTTTAGGGTCTTAAGAATAATATTCCAAAAGATGGAGTGCCGCAAAAATGTGTAAATACCCAAATTTTCCATTCTGCAGCAACGCCTCTCAGGTATGCTCCGAGCGCCTTTTGTGATTCCGGCGCGCGCTGTAATTTATGAGTACGGGAGCAGGTATAATGGCAGTCGATGGAGAAAGAATTTTTCTCCGAAAATTCTATAGTACTTAAGAATGCCTACAGGTGTCACCATGTCCAATATGCATTCAAAGAATACGTGTGTAAACCGTTAGAAAACCGAATCTCGATCGTTGAAACGGACGCTTTTTCGCTTCGCTTCGCTTCGCTTCGCTTTGCCTCGTATATACGTTCCATAATATTCGAATAATAGTGAAAATAAGCAGTGATTATTGAGAACTATGAGTGACAGAAGGAGTTGTCGTGAAAAGAAAGGTGCAAAAGGTTTTGATTCGTATGAAAAAAGACCGACAAAGAAAAACAAGCGACCGTTGAATCGCTATGAAATAGAAAAGCCGGAGGATTTAGACGTCAGCGCATCGGCGAAGAAATTAAAAGGGCGTGATGTTACTGACATTGAAGTGGATCCTACGTTTGGCTATAACATCGTAAATTTTGTAGCAGTTTTTGCCGCCATTTCCAATGTCGTCGTGTGTAAAGTGTGTCACTGTGAAGTGAGTTTCACAGAAAGCAGTAAACGAGGATTAGGATTTAAAATTGTTGTATCCTGTAAGAATTGTGACAAAACAGAAATACCGAGTTGCCCATATGTCAAGAATGCCTACGAAATTAATCGTAGAATTATTCTTGCCATGCGATTGCTTGGTGTTGGTTTGCAAGGCCTACGAAAATTTTGTGCATTTATGGAACTGCCCCGCCCGGTCTATCAATCGGTTTATGACACAATCGTTCAAAATATTTCTAATGCAACAAAAATCGTTTCCGAGAGGAGTCTGTCAAATGCAGCGAAAGAAGAAAAAAGACTTTCTGTCGAGAATGGAGAAATAAACGGAATCACGGTGTCGGGCGATGGATCATGGCGAAAACGCGGCTTTTCATCTCTGTATGGTTTCGTTTCACTTATCGGTTGGCACACTGGTACAGTTATCGATGTCTTAGTGAAATCAAAATACTGCAAATCATGCGAATTCTGGGCGAAAAAAGAACACACCGACGAATACAAGGAATGGGCAGAAAATCATGTTGACAATTGCGAAACAAATCACGAGGGATCAGCTGGAAAAATGGAGGTCGATGCTGTCATTGAAATGTTCCAGCGCTCTGAAGAATTGCATGATGTGCAGTATGTAAGTTATGTAGGCGATGGAGACTCGAAAACCTTTAAAGGTGTCACAGATGCTGAACCGTACGAAAACGTGACGATAACTAAAAAGAAATGCGTAGATCACGTACAAAAACGCATGGGCACCCACCTCCGTAATTTGAAGAAACGCACAAAAGGCTTGGGAGGAAAAGGGAAATTGACAGGTAAACTGATCGACGAACTGTCAATATATTTCGGGTTAGCTATTCGTAGAAATTGCGAATCAGTCGAAAAAATGAAGACAGCTATATGGGCCACATTACTTCACAAAATATCTACGGATAACCATCCCCAACACGACAATTGCCCGACTGGAAAAAATTCATGGTGCTCGTGGCAAAGGGCGAAATCTTCTAACACTTTGGCTACCTATACGCACAAACCACCAATGTCTGATGTAGTTTATGAAGCAATTAAGCCAGTTTACGAACAACTCACTGCGGATGATCTTCTCACTCGCTGCATCGGCGGTTCACACAAAATAATAATGAAAGTTTGAAATCGACAGTGTGGGCGATTGCTCCAAAAACTTTAAATTCAGGCAAAAAAGTTATCGATATTGCTGTCAACATCGCTTCGTGCATTTTTAATGACGGGTTACTGTCCGTTTTACGCATAATCGAAGTCATGGAGATGAAAAATGGCCCGAAAAATTATGAGCTGTGTATGGAATTAAATGAAAGGCGAATACAGAAGGCGGAGCGATCCATGACAGAGGGCGCAAAACAGGCCAGAATCGACCAGATGTCAATTCAAAAGGCCAAACATCAACAGGAAATTGACGAAGAAGGCCAGTTGTATGGTGCAGGCATCGCCGATTAGAGGTATATAAAAATATTATATGATTTTACAGTACTTAAAACTTTAAACGCGTTTTTCTCAAAACCACTTTTTTTTAACTGGGCGGACACATAACTTGAATAAATCTTTACCGATCGGTTTGAAATTTTCACAGTATATTCAGAATACCTTTCTCTATGGAACTGCGTAGGGGTTTTTTTTATATTATATAGTTTTTTTTATCAACAATTTTATGGCGTTTTTTTTGTTACATTTGCAAGTTTTTCTTAAAACGTGCGCCATTTTGCGAAAAATTAACATATCGAAAAAATCCTACGCAGTTCCATACCCATTTATATATAGAACCTAAAAAACTTTCATTTTTTGTTCCAGGTCAAAAATTACGGACTGTAGATGTCCGCCCATGGGCCCTCCTGTAAAAATAGGCGCCACAGGACAAGTGTTGCACAGCCGCCATTTTGTAATAAAAATGCGTCAAAAAATTTTAAATTGTAGTTCGTTTATGATGTTATACTGCTTATTTTACAGATTTTTGATTCATCATTTCATTGACCCAAAAAAAATTCCCGAAAATAGCCTTACTTTTTCGTGCTCTACTGTGGTTTTCCCCCTTAAGATCAGATTCTTTGGAAATTTCTAAGAAAAAAATCCTAATACAAAAATGTTGAGGGTATAATGGTTTTTAGATTATTCGCAATTAAAATAATTTACGAATTACAGAGCTGACATTTTGCGCGCTCAAGCATGGTGACATGACAAGGTACTACAAGGATACCTCTTGGCATTGAGGTTGTCATATAAAAACGTAGTGACATCCATATTAAAAAATTATGACTATAGTAAACATATTTGTAAATTACATATGCATAATTAGTGTTTTCAATAAAATATCAATTCAATAACAAGATGTAACGATAACCGTTGGGTCAGCTGTCAAAATCAATTCATTACCATGTTCATATAATAAAAACTTTCCTTTTTATAGGAACTTTTACTTTATAATATATTATCATAACAATTCTTATCATATGAACATGGTAAGAAAGTGATTTTGACAACTGATCCAACAATTATCGTAATATCTTGTTATTGAATTAATATTTTATTGAAAACGTTAATTATGCATATGTAATGTACAAATATGTTTGCTACAGTTGTAATTTCTTAATATAAATGTATTTATATGACAATCTCAATTTCAAGAGGTACCCTTGTGGTACCGTGTTATGTCACCATGCCTGAGCGCGCAAATGTCAGCTCTGTGATTCGTAAACTTTAATCGCGAATAATTTAAGAACCATTATACCTTCGACATTTTTATATTAAAATTTTTCTTAGAATGTTCCAAAAAATCTGTTTTTAAGGAATGCAAATTTTCACACCCTCTGTGTGTGTGTGTGTGTGTGTGTGTGTGTGTGTGTGTGTGTGTGTGTGTGCGCGCGCACGCGCGCGCGCGCCTGCAAACGCGTGTGTGTATTCAAAATTTGAGCGATAATTAAACATATAACGCTAATTTAGAACAATGCAGGATATTATTATATTAATTGAATAATATATTAAGAAACTAAAAACAAAAAAATTAATATTAAGTTATTAATTATAAAGGTAGTCTAGACAATATATTTATCAAAGAATTACAATAAAACATTATTTAAACATTGAGCATAACAGAAATGTATATAAAAAATAAAATAAAAACTTATTAAAAAAAATAATGCACATAATAAACAATCTTTAATACATTTTAGAATTATCTTATAATCCTCACACATCAGTTCAATTTCATCTCGTTGTATACGCACAAATTTTTTAATGTAATATTAATTGCCCTTTAAGCTGCTGCACAATTTTCCAGCCATCTCTATGGAGCAAACGTATACAGTGTGTCCCATAAGTTTTAAGACTGTGGCTATAAAAAACGCAAAAAAATTACAAAAATGTTTTCAACAAATTTTTTATTCGAAATAGTCTCCATTAGTAATACACCTGTTGGCACAATCTTTCAACCTTTTCATGCATTTCAAAAACTTCTCTTTTAAAATACTGCTTAACTTCGTTGTCACGGCTTCTTGTATCTCGTCTATCGATGCAAAATGGTCCCCTTTCAAGTCCATCTTTAATTTGGGGAACAGAAAGTAGTAAAGGGGACTCAAATCAGGCGAGTACGATGAGTGGCTGAGCACAGGAACCATTTTTTTGGTCAAAAATTGAGTGTTAATCGCCACGGTATGTTATCGTGCAAGAGAAAAAAAGAACGATCTCTCCACAACTCGATTCTAACACGCGCAATTCTTTTGAAAAGGCAATCTAGCACTTGTTGATAGAATAAAGCATTCACAGTAGTACCTTGAGAAACAAATTCTTTGTGGACAATGCCTTTGGAGTAAAAAAAAAATGACCAACATTGTCTTAATTTTTGATTTTTAAAATCGCAATTTTTTTTAGTCGCGGCAAATTTTTGCCGACTCACTCAGCACTTTGGCATTTCGTTTTAGAATCGTACGCGAAACACCAACTTTCGTCACCCGTAATAATGGATTCAAAAAAATTCGGCTGTTTCAATCATTTCCAACAAGTCATGTGCGTGAGAAACTCGTTGCTGTCTCTGTTCAGAGGTTAACGCATGTGGAATAAAACGCACGCACAGCTTTCTTTTCTTCAAATCGCTCCTAATAACGCGTTGTACAATGGTTTTTGGTATTCCAATTAATTCTTCTATCAACCTACAACTCGCATTACGATGGTCCTTTAACACAACTGCGATTTTAGATGTTTTCGTTATTCTTCGTGATGCATGGCCGTCCGCTCCTTTCGTCGTCTTCAACCGATTCTCTACCTTCCGCAAAAATGTTATATCACCAAAAAACAGTAGCACGAGACATAACAGATCCATAAGCCAATTTTAACATTTTAAACGTTTCCGTAGCACTTTTACCGGCTTTAACGCAAAATGTAATCGCAACACGTTGTTCGTTATTTTTATTCATCGTAAAATTATGACCGCAGCCACTTTGATACTACCGCAGTGTTGCCAAGTCATTTTAAAAGTTAGCCCCTAAAAAGTACTTTAAAATCCCCTAAAAACCCCTAACAACTAGAACAAATCCCCTAAATTTTTATTAGCAAAATTAATTTTGATGAATATTTATAATCCCGGGAGTTGATTAAGTCTACAATTGCATAAAAGAAATTGTAAGATTATAGAAGTAGAATAATAGTAATAGTAATGTTATATAACAAGTTTGATCTATTTACAATAAAGATACGTCTTATGAACGATGACGGCAAGAACACGTGACAATCCTCCGAGTACTGTGATTGGTTCGCTCTTATAACAAACGCTGTTGTAAAGACTTTTTTTACAATAAACTATTAATCGGTATCAGTCATAAGCTGTAAGAATTAATCAATCACAGTCAAATATGAAAAAAAATATTCGACTGTGATTGGTCAATTCTTATAGCTTACAACTTATCATACTGGTTAATAGCTTATTGTAGAAAGGCTATAAGCATAAAGTTCTACTACCTTCTACAATGTACTTTACAACTGGTAACAATTTACAACTGCGTCTTATAACACTTTACGCAAAGTGTGTGCTATAGCCTTCGTAGATCAAATAGTAGTAAGATTTAATAAATAAGACGGAATTTGCTTAAAAAGTAAGTATATATTAACGTATATATTAAAAAACTCTGAACAACTAAGATAAACATTCTTTACATATTATACTTCATGTAAATATACTATTATATACTATAGACTGACATATATATATATATATATATATATATATATATAATATATATATATATAATTGTATTTCATTGTAACTTAACTATACTAAAATATGTATAACGGTGTAAAACATTACATTATAAAATATAGTATGCTACCTGGATAAAATACTTAATTATTATATTGATTCAAATAATTCTAGGATTTCCATAGAATCACCAAGATTTAAGTCATCATACATTAATATGTTAAATTTTTCGATTATAGATGTAGTTAGTTCAAAATCTACACAAGTAATGTAGATTTTTGAATTTCAAATAATATCTTATTCTCATTATAGCTTCTGTCACGTCAATAGAAAGTTGATTTCTCAATTTACATTTTATTATATTGTAAATGGAAAATGTTATTTCTACGGTTGCAATGGAAATTGGTAATAAAAATAAGCCTAATGCTAATCGGTTAATATTTTTAAAACGTTCTCCAGCACTGTTTTTATCATTAAATACTTTTGATTAAAATTGTAAATAATCCTCTGTATTATTCCATACTTTATTAGCAATTAAATTCCATTCTAATTGACAATGTTCTACAAAAAATCTTGGAAATTGCAACATTATATCTCTTATTTGGATTTTCTTTTGAGAGGTAGCAGATTCAGGCATAAAATTTTAATTTTTTGAAGAATATCAATATTTAGTGTAAGTCTATACTAGATTTCTTTGCAAATAGCTATTAAAAATTGTTTATATTTTATTTTTACATTTAATATATCGTCTTTTTTCATTGTTTTAACTATGATATCAAACTCATATCCAGCTATAGTCTTCATGCATTCTGTGCTGTTCAAAATTAAAATTTGCTAATTGTGCATTAGTAATTAATTCTAATTATCCAAGCACAACAATCTTCTGCAACATGCTTTTGTATAACATAAACACGTCTCCAAATAATAAAAATGGATTAACATTTTCACTTTGAAAAAGCATATTTGTTTTACATATAATTGCCAAGTTGTCTCTTAAAAATACTAAATACGCTTTATAAGCTGAACAATCCATTATTAAATATAATTGTTCTGCCATATAACATCTGTCCTCTATCTTGACTTTTTAAAAAAAAAGATACAAAGCATCCCATTGTAATAATATAGTACGTATAGCTGCATCTCGAGCTAACCATCTTGTTCCTGACAATTTTGCTACTTTATTTGGAATATTACCTTTCAACTGTAAGTATAGATTTCTATATTCCGTTATACATTTCGCATTATAAGAAAAATAATTATAAACTTCTCTTATAAAAAATTCCAGACGTTTAGGAAGAATTTGGCAAGCTTTTTCAGTACACAAATGGAGAGAATGACAAATACATTTTATTATTACAACATCTGGGACTTCATTTATAAAAAGAGTTGCAAAAGAATGTGATAACCGACCTACCATTACATTAGCACCATCTACACCAATACCAATTAAATTTTTTAATTTTAGATTATCATTTATCAATTGCTGTTTTATAATGTAAAAGACTTTCTGCATCACATTTCTCTAATAATAGTAATCTTTAAAATGTAGTAATAATTTCTTTTCTTTTTACAGAATAGTATCTTATCATAATACACAGAACTTTATCAGAAACAAGATCTGTACTTTCGTCCACAATATTAGAAAATAAGGAATCACCTACATCATCTACTAACTAAAGAAACATACAAAGTGCAATAACATTTTTCAATAGCATTGTACACTTGGTTCTATGTAATTTCAAATTAAATAGATAATATTGCGGAATTTGAATCTATTCTCGAAAGTAATTCACATAAATGATTAACTGTATTTATTGATGAAAGCTGTGCAATAAAAATACTTAATTTTAATTCTGTTTTTCTTTGCGTATTTGTAACATCTTGTCTGACATTAATATATATATCTAATTTCGCTTCTTAATCGAGTTTAATGTTTCATGTATGCTTTAAAGATTTAGAATGATTAAGTAAATCTTTTTTATGAGCAATTAAGGTACACTTGCAATATTTACAGTATGCTCGCGTGGTACATCCCGTTGGATCAGCAAGTCGTGCTAAAATAACGTAATTTTTATGGTGTGTGTGAAGCTGGCGTATCATTTTGTGGAAACTCACGAAATGTTGAGAGTTCTGGCTTTATTTACAATAGTTCTATAGTTCCTGATAGATAAAACAAATAGTTCTGGCCTTTAAAGCGAAAAAAACGTATAGGACAAAGTGAGACGCCAGGTTCACGCAGCGTCTCAGTTTGTCCTGCGTCATTTTCCAGACCCAATGTGTGTGTGAAGCTGGCACATTATTTGGTGGAAAATCACTAAACATTGACAGTTCTGAGTTTATTTTCAATAGTTCTACAGTTCCTGATAGATAAAACAAATAGTTCTGGCCTTTAAAGCGAAAAAAACGCATAGGACAAAGTGAGGTGCCAGGTTCACGCAGCACCTCAGTTTGTCCTACGACATTTTCCAGACCGAATTCTTGTAGGATTTTAAAAGATCTATAGTTCTATATGAGTTCTAGAAAGAGTTCCAGCGTTTAACATAGTTTATTTATTTTTTTTTTAAATTATTATAAAACATTTATGTTATAATATTATATAATAGAGTTCCGTGTACAAAAAAATATTTTTCCTACAGTTCTCAACATATTAAAGAGCGTTCCGAAGAGTTCCGGGCGATTCCGATATTAGTTAATTAACAAAAAATTAATAACTCCCGAAAAAGTCGATTTTCCGCACATATAGGTAAGGTGCTGGACTTTTTCGAAGAGTTCTGTGTACGAAAAAATATTTTTCCTACAGTTCTCAACATACCAAAGCGCGTTCCAAAGAGTTCCGGGCGATTCCGATATTAGTTCATTAACAAAAAATTAATAACTCCCGAAAAAGTCGATTTTCCGCACATATAGGTGAGGTGCTGGTCTTTTTCGAAGAGTTCTGTGTACGAAAAAATATTTTTCCTACAGTTCTCAACATATTAAAGCACGTTCCGAAGAGTTCCGGGCGATTCCGATATTAGTTAATTAACAAAAAATTAATAACTCCCGAAAAAGCCGATTTTCCGCACATATAGGTAAGGTGCTGGACTTTTTCGAAGAGTTCTGTGTACAAAAAAATATTTTTCCTACAGTTCTCAACATATTAAAGAGTGTTCCGAAGAGTTCCGGGCGATTCCCATATTAGTTAATTAACAAAAAATTAATAACTCCCGAAAAAGTCGATTTTCCGCACATATAGGTGAGGTGCTGGACTTTTTCGAAGAGTTCTGTGTACGAAAAAATATTTTTCCTACAGTTCTCAACATATTAAAGCGCGTTCCGAAGAGTTCCGGGCGATTCCGATATTAGTTCATTAACAAAAAATTAATAACTCCCGAAAAAGTCGATTTTCCGCACATATAGGTGAGGTGCTGGACTTTTTCGAAGAGTTCTGTGTACGAAAAAATATTTTTCCTACAGTTCTCAACATATTAAAGCGCGTTCCGAAGAGTTCCGGGCGATTCCGATATTAGTTCATTAACAAAAAATTAATAACTCCCGAAAAAGTCGATTTTCCGCACATATAGGTGAGGTGCTGGTCTTTTTCGAAAAGTTCTGTGTACGAAAAAATATTTTTCCTACAGTTCTCAACATATTAAAGCGCCTTCCAAAGAGTTCTAGTCGATTGCATAATTTATTAGTTAATAATAAATTGTTAACTCCCTCAAAACACGTATTTTGTCATATATGGGTGAGACGCTGGTCTTTATTCGAGAGTTCTGTGTACCAAAAAATATTTTTCCAATAGTTCTTAACGTAACAAAGCGCCTTCCGAAGAGATCCGGTCGATTCCGTTATTTAATATTTAATAAAAAATTATTAACTCCCGCCAAACACGTATTTTGTCATATATGGGTGAGACGCTGCAGCGTCAACTAATAAATTATGTATGGTAAATTATGTATGGAAAAATACGTGTTTGGCGGGAGTTAATAATTTTTTATTAAATATTAAATAACGGAATCGACCGGAACTCTTCGGAAGGCGCTTTGTTACGTTAAGAACTATTGGAAAAATATTTTTTGGTACACAGAACTCTCGAATAAAGACCAGCGTCTCACCCATATATGACAAAATACGTGTTTGGCGGGAGTTAACAATTTATTATTAACTAATAGATTATGCAATCAACCGGAATTCTTCGGAAGGCGCTTTGTTACGTTAAGAACTATTGGAAAAATATTTTTTGATAGACAGAACTCTCGAATAAAAACCAGCGTCTCACATATATATGATAAAATACGTGTTTGGCGGGAGTTAACAATTTATTATTAATTAATTAATTATGCAATCGACCGGAACTCTTCGGAAGGCGCTTTGTTACGTTAAGAACTATTGGAAAAATATTTTTTGATACACAGAACTCTCGAATAAAGACCAGCGTCTCACCCATATATGACAGAATACGTGTTTGGCGGGAGTTAACAATTTATTATTAACTAATAAATTATGCAATCGACCGGAACTCTTCGGAAGGCGCTTTGATACGTTAAGAACTATTGGAAAAATATTTTTTGGTACACAGAACTCTCGAATAAAGACCAGGGTCTCACCCATATATGACAAAATACGTGTTTGGCGGGAGTTAACAATTTATTATTAACTAATAAATTATGCAATCGACCGGAACTCTTCGGAAGACGCTTTGATACGTTAAGAACTATTGGAAAAATATTTTTTGGTACACAGAACTCTCGAATAAAGACCAGCGTCTCAACCATATATGACAAAATACGTGTTTGGCGGGAGTTAACAATTTATTATTAACTAATAAATTATGCAATCGACCGGAACTCTTCGGAAGGCGTTTATATACATTCAGAACTGGAGGAAAAATATTTTTTTGTACACGGAACTCTATTATGTAATATTATAAAATAAATATTTTATAATAATTTTTCTTTTTTTATTAAATAAACTATGTTAAACGCTAGAACTCTTTCTAGAACTTATCTAGAACTATAGATCTTTTAAAATCCTACAAGAATTCGGTCTGGAAAATGACGCAGGACAAACTGAGACGTTGCATGAACCTGGCGTCTCACTTTGTCCTATACGTTTTTTTCGCTTTAAAGGCCGGAACTATTTGTTTTATCTATCAGGAACTATAGAACTATTGTAAATAAAGCCAGAACTCTCAACATTTTGTGAGTTTCCACGAAATGATACGCCAGCTTCACACACACACATTTTTATGTCAATTCAAACAATACTTAGTTAAAAATAGTTTTACATAGTGTGAATCATTAGTAAATAATAACAATTTTCTATTTTTATCAGTTTTGGGTAATTATTTCTATAATTTTCAATAAATATATTTTTAAAATCATATATTAATATTTTACATATTTGTTGCTTCCTAAAAATGTTTTGTTTATATTTTTCTCATGCATTTTTTCCTCGTAATGCAGTTTAAAGAATATAAAAGTCATTGTGCAGCGTAAAACAAACCCTCCCTCCCTTTCTCCCCCCCCCCCATCACAATCTCTCCACCCTCTCCCCCCTCTCTCTCTTCCTCTCATTCTCTCCATAAAAATAAACAAGAACTCCCAAATCTTCAATCATAATGTTGATTTCATAAATTTTTTCATATTTTTATTAATTTATTTTCTTAAAGTATAAAAAAGATGTCTGTTAAGTTAGCATTCCCACCACAAAAAATCGAAACAGCACCTATGCCAAAATTAAATGCTTTTTATGTGCCAATTATGTACCCTATTTGAAATTTTTGTGCTCGAGCGTTTTAGCAGGAAATTGAGATTGAAGATGGGGGTGCTAGCTTAACGTTAAGCCAGTACCCATATAAATAATTAATAAAATAAAAAACTAAATATACTAAAATTAAGTTCTTTTTATGTGCTTTTCAACAATATATAAATAAATGTTCGTACTCAACCTTTTCGACCAGAAAATCGTCCCCAAAGTACAAATTCACATTCGCGGTACAAAAGTAAAGTGCCAGTAAAAATGCAGATATTAAATCGGTCATAGACCCAAGATATTCTTATATTTATGTGCTTTCGAAATATGCAAGACGAGATTTTTGTGCTCATCCCATTCGACCAAAAAACCACCCCTGAAGTAAGTAACCATGTTCGCACATAAATAAGTATTTTCTTATTTATGTGAGTATTTGAAATACTCACGACAAGATTTTTGTGCTCAATCCCATAATCAAAAAACCGATCCTGAAGAGAGCACCCCACTGTACCGGTACAAGAGTGAAGTACCAAAAAAAAGCAGATATTAAATTGATCATAAGCCCAAGATATTCTTATATTTATGTGCTTTCGAAATATGTAAAATGAGATTTTTGTGCTCATTTTCTTCGACCAAAAAACCGCCCTTGAAGTAAGCACCCACGTTCGCGGTACAAAAGTAAAGTGTCAATAAAAAAGCAACTACAAAATTAATTATAAGCTTAAAATATTCTCTTATGTATGTGCTTTCGGAATATGCAAAACGAAATTTTTGTGCTCATTCCGTCCGACTGAAAAATTGCCCCTGAAGTGAGCACCCACGTTCGCGATATAAGAATAAAGTGCACAAAAATCTCGTGCGTATTTCGAAAGCACATAAATATAAAAATATTTTGGAATTATAATCAATTTAATGTCTGCATTTTTACTGGTACTTTACTCTTGTACTGCAAAGGTGGATTCGTACTTTGAAGACAATTTTCTAGTCAAAGAGATTGAGTACAAATATTTATTTATATATTGTTAGAAAGCACATAAAAAACACTTAATTCTAGTGTATTTATTTTTTTATTTTATTAATTATTTATATGAGTGGGTGCTGACTTAACGTTAAGCTGGCACCCCCCACCTTCAATCTCAATTTCCTGCTAAACCGCTCGAGCACAAAAATTTCAAATTGGGTACATAATTAGCACATAAAAAGCACTTAATTTTGGCATAGGTGGCGTTTCGGTTTTTTGTGGTGGGGGTGCTAACTTAACAGACATCTTCACTTTACGTTTTTACAACTATTTACTGACTGTTAGGCGGAAAAAGGATAGTCGAGACCGATTTTTACAAATGTTTTAAAGCGATTTCGTTATTCTGTTTTATCCAAATACTCTTTATTTAAAAATACCACGTCGGAAAACTTTATATGTGATTTCTCGCTTATAACGTCACGACTGGCCGCGGCGATTAGACAAGAGCCTTAAAATATAAATCTCTAATAAGTTAACTTTAAAAATTAAAATCGCATTAAAATGAAAAAGTTGTTTATGTGTACTTAGATTATACAAAGATAATCAGATAAAACAGCAATCATGATCATCAGGTAATTTAAATATAATTGACTGACTCCGAAGATAAAAACATGTTCGGCAAGTAGGCCAGACGACATATCAACATGTCTAGACCAAACTTTCTGTTTTCGAAGTAAAGCTGATATTTGTCATAGCCAATATCTTCCCGTGAAGAAGAAAATAAAATAGAAAGTAAAACAATTAGCTGTTTAAAAACCACTAATTTTTAGATTCAGTTCGTATACAGAACGTTTAGTCCATATATATTTATATATACGGCCGACTATTCAGGAGCCTCAACAATAAATCATTTGAGAAATTGAAATATTGGTAAGTGTATTCGTTAACATTTTTTGCAAGAGAAAAATCAACGAGTTAAATGGTAAAATAAAATATACTAAACAAGGAGTTAATTATGATAATAATAACGAGCATCTTTCGGAAAATGAGACAATTACAAAGACAATATATGTGCAAGTGCAAGTGCAATTAAATCAAACTTGCGTTTTACATTTGATACATAAATATTTCAACAATTACGAAGATCCACGATTAACACGATTGACACGCAATGCAGTTAAAGAGTCTCAAAACAAGAATTTTGCAAATTAAATGTCATATTATTACGAGCTTGAGTTTTTTAAGCTTCAAATGTTATTATCATTATTTTATCATCATTTAAAATATTTTAGAATACTTAATAGTTACCTTGTATATTAACTAAAACTTTCATTTTTCTACAAGCATCTGACATTTTTCTTTATCTGTTTTAAAATAACTCTTTCTGTTTCTTGTAAGTAAACACTTCAAGATAGATTCGTGATAATATCGCTATTATCATTCGAAACAAAATTATCGAGCCAATTGCTGATAAACATAAAATTGATTTACCTGTGGAATATTTGCGTTAAGTTGACGATTCAAGGCATCCCGCTCCTTCTCGACTTCTGCCAATCGCGCTTCCATCTCCTGGAGCCGCTCCTGGTGCTCGCGCATCGACTCCATCATCTTGTCACGCTCATCCAACATTTGCACCATCAGTTGCTCAATGTTCCCATCTTCGCCGGAGAATTGCGAGCTCCGCTGGCTCATACTGTCCTCCGCGATCGTCGGCATCACATCGCACATCATATTCCACATTTTGCACGTTGTAGGTTACCGCTATCGTCGATTATTATACTACTTCGTTATTATTCACACACCCCGAAAATAATGGATCTGCGAGAGAATTATTGGTGAATTACCGCACACGCCGCTAATGCACGCACTATTTGTAGCGTGTGATAGGCTCACACAAAATGAGATATATACATGTATGTACGCGCGCCCGTGTACGTATTCCACGTCAAACATACTCTTTCCTGAGCGCGCTTCTTTGACATCTCTCTTCTCTTTCAAGCTCAAGTACCTCATTCTCTTGCATTTCAATTCTTTCTTTTCTCTCCTTTCTCTTTCTCCCCTTCTCGCTCATGCTTCGCGTTCTAAATTTCCGCAATCGCAATTGCTAAATCATTTTTTCATCGCAATTGTGTGCCATGTAAATAGAATATTTGTGTAAATTCATAACTTATAATAAAATTCAGGATAAGTGTATGATCGTTTGTTCACATCTATTTCGTTCGGAGTCATATATATAAGTGAAAGTGTAACAGGTAAAAAAAATATATGTATATGTGTATATATGTAAGGTGAACGTGATACACATGTAGCTAATAAGAAATAATCAATCCTGTCATTTTTTTTTTTTGTTTAGAAATTCTTGGTAAGTCTTTCAAGCATGACTAAATAAGAGAAAATTATCATCCAATTCAGTATCTTTATTCAGATTGTCTATTGATTTGTTTTTTCATAGGTACCATTACAGAAATCATTCTTTTGCAATATTTAGGTACAGAATCTGAAATTTGTGTATCGTCCTAATCTAATAAATGACCGTAATTTAAGATATTTTTTGGCAAAAAACCTACTTGTAGAATAATACGTGTAAGTCTTTTGTTTTTATTTGATAAAGTACCTCTTAAAACGAAGATGTAGATTATGGACTTTCCGATGTTACTCTTAATGATCAAAAAGATCTTGACTATGTACCTTCTCCTAAGAAATCTAAAATGTATAAGAAATAATAAGTGAATGAAAAATCTTATCAATATTAAACTTGCTAAAATTAGGGTAGACCGAGACGAATCGCATCATTATAAATTTTAAGACAGTTATCGTTTTTTGTTTCATACGATCTATTTATCATGTCAGTTTCTTTCGCATGCTCCCTTTGCAGCGAAAACAATAAACAACAATTCTGTATTGCGTCAGTCAAAAAACACAGAGATCGTGAGTGCGCGAAGAAATGTTTATCATATAAAATCACAATCCCAATTTTGCAAGTTTGTAACAAAGAGGCTTAATAGCTTATTTCAAAGTTATTCATTTATTTTTATTTCTTTTAAACTGGTGATCCGCTTTACGCCCGATGTTGGAGCGAATCGACAATTTCATTTTCTAAATTTTTTTGTTTCGCAATAAGAAATTTCCATATTTATGTACGATTTTATTACATAAAACTCAAGCCAAAGGTGTAAAAATTAAAAATTTATAATAAAACTTAATAACAAAATTATTTTTTTATTTTTTTACTTATGAAAAAAAATTAATCCAATTCACCTCAATCTACTTTACATTATTTCGATTATTTTTTAAAAATTGCTTTATCAATTGAAAAGCAAAAAAAAGAGATTGAAAGATAATGATAAATTCCTACACCGGTTTGTTAGCAAAACTTCAGAGACGCCGAGATTAAGTTAAACAGATCGTTACAAAAATATTCAGCAAATCAAACAAGTCTGAGAACGTTTCTTAAAAAAAAAGGGGGGGGGAACACGGCATCGCTAATGATCGACAGGTCAAGAAGTGAGGTCTTGACCTAACCTTAAAGACATCTTAAATTAGTCAAGGTCAGCATTTTTTTCGCCCTAATAATTTATATGAAACATTTTTGTCTTATTGTTAGACTTAAGAATTTTTAAATATTCTAATATCTCCGGATTCGGTTATTTTATTTACTTATAGAGCAACAAGAATACATTTAAGAGGTACTTTAACAAATAGAAACTTACTATTGATATATAATGGATATATACAAAGTGGATCCCTTGTGAGATGAGTGTTTTGAGAAATTTTGTTTGATATTGTTTATATCTGATATTATTTATTTCTTTTAATCTTATTTTTAATTTTCTTCTTGTTTGGTCTACACATAATGTTTTAGTTCTTGTAACATATTTTATATATTACATTATTGTTAGATGTGGAAGTTTTTCTATTCTTTTATATTTTGTCTACCGAGTTTATTTAAACATCTATAGTAACAATAAATTCTTATTTATTCATAGCTGACTAATTCTGAAACACTTTTCATGTATTGGAATTGTTATTTGTTTTTCCGCATAAACTGATTCGTTGTCACCATGAATTTTTTGTATTGTTAGTCAAGTTTAATACTTAATGTTAAAATTTTTTAACCTACTATTTATTTTGTTAAAAATTATATCTAGCGGATAAATGTTCTTTAATAATAAAGTAACTACCATTTCCACGTTTTTCTGTTTAAATTTTTGAAAAAAAGTGTAACTTCCTAAACTTGTTTTGCAGATTTATACAAAATCAATGTAAAATGTAAATACACTTCTCTATTAACGAGACTAATCATAATTTAAATGTGTCAGTGCACATTGGACAAATGGCATATAAATTTTCTTTTTGATAAATTATCTATCTTTTAAATAAATTGTTTATTTTTATTTTTCGGTATTTAAACTGCTTTTATTAAAACAGTTAAAACAGTTCAATTTTAATGTTTTAATTTTATATAATGTTATTTAATACACAGAAATATATTTTATTAGTTTATTTCATAACTAACTTCTGCATAATATCAGATTATATCTAAATTATTGCCTTCTACAATTATTGCCTACTATGACAGTTTTAGCGCCCAATTTCTTAAACACTCATTTTTGATTATATGAAAACATTAATTATTGCAAAATACAAAATAATACCATAAAAATTGCCATACCATCTGACCGAGAACACTTTTTAATTTAAATTTCTATTTGCAATGTTCAGTTTTTGTTTAAGAAATATAGTCTGAAAATAATTTGACATTGATCTTTCTCTATTATTAAATTACTTATCAATTTAATAGATCTGTATGGAATGCTGAGGGATCCAGTTTCAAACCTTGGCCGAGGTAATACTTTTTGCAATAAATTTCTTTACACTTTTTGGAATAAGGGAGGGAGAGGAGAGGAGAGGATAGTAGAGATGCTTATAAGTATCAAACTTATTAAATTATTGAGTTGCAATTTAATTTTTGTGATATTACATTTCCAAGTTCTTCCTGAAAAACTGTTTTAAGTCCGGCAAATATGCGGCGCGCAGTTTGGGGAAACTTGTAAATGTTTATAAATTCACCTAGAAAATTATTGAACACTAAGAACTGCTTTCGATCGGTATAGTCATTCTTGCTATTTAAATGTGTTCATACACTTAGGATATTGTCTTGGTCATATTAAGATATTGTTCATATTATCAATTTAATTTGTGATATTATGTATTTCAGCTTTAATTGGAAATGTGTGTCAAAATCAACAAATATTCGCGTGAACTAAAAATTTATATAAAATTATTAATCACCAAGGTTTTACTAAACAAATATCACTTTCTTCTGATAATGTTAGACATTTTCGTCGATCGACTTATTACTATTTAGTCTTCTCACATGTCAACAGAATATTATTGTTTCTCTAAATCAAATCGACTATCATGCAAAGGTGTTTGTGCCTGCGAACATGAAGCCGTAGTAAAAACGCGCTTCTCTGCCTCTTCGTCGATGAGAACTTCTACACGATCGCGCTCGCTTCGATCGAGAGCGCTCGTCCACCGTCGCGATTGTGAAGCCGACGTTTCCCGATCACTGGACGCATTCACCTCGCCGATCGCGCAAGTGAAGAGAACTCGTGCATCTTGCCGTAGTAAAAGCCTTCTCACCACGTATCGTATACGCATCTCAACTTGGTGTATACACACTCAATCTTGCAATTTTCAGTTAGAGAGAGAGAGAGAGAGAGAGAGAGAGAGAGAGAGAGAGAGGCTTGCGCGCGCTGTCATGATATCAAATTCGAAAGCCGTTTGCTAATTCTTTTTTCTTACTGAATCTCAATCACCTGTATTCGCAGTTTAATTTTCAATATAACCTTCTTTCATTTCTCTGATTTCAATGGCATAGAAACATCTTTGAATCAGACTTAAGTGTTGAAATAATCTTGTGCTCCATTTGGTAAAACCACTCGATCAACTTTTGATTTTAAGCTTTATTTAGCACCATGATAAATCAGTAACACAGAAAATATAGCAATTTGTTTTTTCTTCTATCTCAAAAAAAATACATCATCAAGATCACTGAACATTTTTTCGTACCCTTGTTCTTATTTCCATAAACAAAATCTCAGTATTACTTTATAGAAATTTGTTGTTGTTTTGAAAACACTTTGTTATGAATCTCTACATTTTCACCGATCTTAAAATTTTTCCTTTAGAAACACACATTTTCAAACTTCATACTATTTTAATTCCTTCTCGTTAAATATTTTCTTCCTTCAAAACAGGTTTCAGGAAAACAAAACACTACTGTTTAAAATTTTCAACATGCATGAAACACGAAAGATTAAATATAAAGTTTTTAAAAAATTTTTTTTTAATTTATACAAACAAGCACATTATAACATTTTTCTCTTTTCTCTTTCTTCCACAAATACTTTAGTTTTATAAATGGTTTAATATTAAAAAACATTTTAATTTTTGTAAAAAATAAATTTTATGCAAGAAAGTTAATATCATTGAATGAAATTGTCGCATTAATTTGTTTCATAAAAGCATTTTAAAGCTTTGAAAGTCAACCTAAAAAGAATTTTTTGTTAATTTCTGTTCGATAATGTCATGAAGCTGTAGTGTTTAAAGTAAAAAAAAAATATTGAAAAAATAATCTTAAATTTTATCAATTTTATGTAATTTAGAAACAAAATATCATAACGACAAAACTACAAGACAAATTTAAAGCTTTATCTTTCTTTTCTAAAATGCATCTTTAAAAACTTGTTTCCAATTTTTTTCACAAAGATATTTAATTTTTCATGAAATGCGAGAAAATTTCAAATTGAAACAGTTGAATGATAGCGTAACTCATGCTTTCATAATTTTGAGAATACACTTCCATATGTATTCCCTTTAAAAATTCTAACGAGTTTTTCTGGTTGTCTCAATGCTGTTATACATTATTAATGCCATTTTGTAAATAATGTTTAGTTATCAAAGCAAGAAACAACTTGATACAGAACTGCTCTTCCAAGCTATCATTCTTGTAACTCTTCTAGTCTGGTTCATGATTTGAAAACAATTTTAACAAGTCAACTACGTAAGCAATAATAATAGTACTAACAGTAGTAATACTACGTTGCATCCATTATAAAATATTTGGGACTAGAGAGAACATTAGATGGCAATAATATTTTATCCCAGGTATATCACTGTCCGTCCTCTTCTCCAATTCAGTAACGAGACTTTCGATCATACTGTTCAACAATCCGGTGGCCTATCCACTAGAAGCCTGATTTTCACACAGCATAGTTAACACCTAGAAGAAAGCCGGTGTCACCTCATTCTTGGACTTTTCTTGAATTTCTCGGTCACATGTTGATTTATTCTTCAATTTTCGCCGACGATTTTCCTTTTCGAGTCTTAAACTAGCACTAAGAGCTCTTATGGAGCTTGTCCTCCTTGCGTGAGTACATAGTAATCCTAGCAGAAAGGAGATCGAAGATGGATCATGGACCAGGAGACTTTCGTGACGTTTGCTTACTTCATTGACATCGAAGAAAGAAGAGAGAAAATAAGATTGAAAGAGAGAGAAAGAGAAAGAGAGAGAGAGAGAGAGAGAGAGAGTGACTGGATGAGACGCGCGGCGCCGATTCATACATACGATTCGTACACGACAGACACTGTACTGCGCGACGCCGATACTCCGAGGTTCAATCCATAGCAGCGACAACAACGACGCGGTCGGGCAGCATCCTAACGGCGCGTTTTCCTACACGTAACGTTGAAACACCGACACACCTATTTTCCGGAATTCCTACCGCCCTTGTCTACGATACACCATTCCCGATACCGGCGGCCATCTTGCGCCATGACATCGCCGTCACCGAAGGCGCGCCCGACTCCGCCCGAGCGCCATCGTCACAATCGTAAACTCTAGGCCACGTTCTGCGACCGGCGGAGCACGGCACGGCATTCAAGATCGATTATACACTCGGGGACGTAAATATCCATTTGAAGCTGTGTTCTGATATTTCAACTAGAGGTGCGTTTCATTTTTCATCAGAGTACTAAAAATCTATAATATAATATCTATAGTATAATGTAAATTATAAATTTTCAGTATTTGCAATGAATTTTAGAATGCAGCCTAGACATGCAATTTATTAATGCATAAAATTATGCATGGTGAGTAATTGCGATCTTTCTTAAGAACCACAATAAATGTAAAACACATATACAATACTCAGGCCGGTATTCATAGTCGATTCTTATATTTAAGATCATCTTAAGTATTACCTTAAGATGCCATCAACCAATCAGAGAGCTGTATTAGCATCTTAAGACGTTACTTAAGACGATCTTGAAATAAGAATCGACTATGAATACCGGCCTCAGTCAACCTAAGCGAAAATATTTTTCTGCCATTTCTCTACACATTTCTCTGGTATTTATCTAAAAAATGGCTATTTTGCGCAAAAATTGCGCAAAAAAACCGAAAAAATTTCCGTTTTTTTTCGGAAAAATTGCTTTTTTGCAAAAAATTGCTGCTTTTACTATATAAATGACATGTTACTTAATTTTTAATGTCTTTCATCACATTAATATGATCCTGGAAGTTATGTAATCTTATTTTTTTGTTAAAATTTTTATTTCTCCTTCTACTTTTATAGTAGAACATAATCTAAACTTCCAGTAATAACATAGTAGAGTTAAAATGTATAACTGCACTTTGTACATATTCTCTGCACAAGCGGTTATTGTGAAGATATATACATATAAAATGAACTCAGCATTAGCTCTAGACATGTGAATCATAATTTTCCCAATTGCCATAAGAAATTTTACCATAAGAGATTACAAAAAATGGCTTACCGACTGCTCGCACAAGCTCATAGAGCCAACGTTCTTTCTCTTATGCTGTCTGAGAAAAACTTAAAGACAGAGACTAAATTAATATAATTTTGTATGGACTATTCTGTAGTTATTTCTAACTTTAGTTCTCTATATTCCGGTTTAATGAACTGAAGTGTAGTCTCGTTTTATAGTTTATTTTTTCCTACATATTTTGTTATATAAATGTAATTACTTTAAATTCAAATTATTTTCTCGACCTGCTATTATCTTATGAACATTGAATTTAGACTACATACTTTTAATTTTTATAATACAAACTTAAAAACTTTAATTAGTATGAAAGTAATAAGACAGAAAATTGAGCTATCTCACGAAGTATGGCAAACTCCGGATTCGAAAATAAGTATGGCAAACTAAAATTAAGAAATCATGAAAACTTTGGTACTTTTTGAATTTTTCTGATGAATTTTTCTACCCTTGGGAAAAAACCGAAAAAATCCGCGGAAAAATTGAAAAAAACGGGTTTTTTTCCCGAGCCTTTAAAACTACACGCAAAAATATGTGATTAAATTGCTAGGCAATTAACAGAAAAATTTTTTAAAAATTTTAGCATAATTTTAATATAAAAGTAGGCATAAAAATTCAAATTTTAAATTCAATTAAAATTTATATTAAAATTGATGTTAAAATTGTTTCATCTTTTTCAATCTAAAGTTCAATTTTGGAGATCCTTTCAAAAAATATTCTTGTCAAGACAAAAATAAAATAACATAATGAAGCGCATTCATTCTGTTCTATGATTTTTTAAATTAGTTACGAGAAATACAGAACTTTCGTGTTCACCCTGGCAAAAATATTTCTCTGTTGTTTCTACGCAAATTTGTATGCAATTTTTTTACATATTTTTGTGCTGTAAGTCTTAAAATTGGGCCGCTTTGCGTAGAAATTGCAAACAAATGTGTGATAAGATCGC
The DNA here is from genome assembly GCF_016802725.1 of Solenopsis invicta. Classification (NCBI taxonomy): domain Eukaryota; kingdom Metazoa; phylum Arthropoda; class Insecta; order Hymenoptera; family Formicidae; genus Solenopsis; species Solenopsis invicta. The sequence goes on from NW_024105284.1 coordinate 809,621, forward strand.
AGAAAAATTAACAGAGAAATTACAGAGAAATGGTACAAAACTGCTTTTCTTTTCGGTTTTTCTGCATTCCCGTATGAAAACGGACTATTGTAACTATTAGTAAAGCTATTAATAAAACTATTGGATTATTTGTCATAGTTTTTTCACAGATTATTGGGATGAACTATTTACACAGAACTATTGAAAAATTATTTGAACCCAATAGTCACTACGATTATATATAGTCGTATAAAATACATATTGATACATAAATCAATAATTTAAACGTAATAAAAAATATTTTTTTCTTTTCGTTCAAAAGGATTTAAAAAAAATTAAATCTGAATTAAACATTTATATATAAGATTTAATAACAATATAAATTGTTATTTACATGTAAAAATATAAAATTTTATGTGGAACAGCGTTTCACATACACGTCACATTTGAAAAAAAAAAACGAGAGTAACTATTTGTCTTGAGGTTACAACAATCAGTTCCCAAAAGTTTCACTGAAGTGCGATTTGCAAAGACGGTCGCGATGGCGCGTAGATATAACGTCTGTGGCCGCACTCGACTCACGAGAAGATCCCCCGCGGCGTGACCACCTAGCGGAAGCCGCGCAAACCGCGCAAGCCGCGAAGGTGCGAAGACTGGCGTCGCGAAAAAGCTTTGAGACTCAAAACCAAAGTAAATCGCTCGATTTTCAAGAGCACCGTAATATATTTTTATGTGTAAAATAACAAGGATCACTTGAATTGAATTCCGTTAAACGAGCATTGACGAATGACAAACGCCATGCGATAGAAATGGATGGAATTAACGGCATTTTTTATCAGGTAATCCTTTGTTTGAAGAATTTTTATTAAACATTACATAAAATTAATCAAATATTCGGAAAATATTTCTTTCCATCTTTAATTTTTGTAATATTTGTTAAATCTCATAGTTAGTAAAAATATATTTTGATCATAAACTAATGTTGCAGCAACATTGTAATATAACGTTTATGCAATATTATGCTGTGCGTACAATGGATGAGTACTTGCAACAATATTGCAGCAAAACATTACACAGTGTACAGCAATGGAGGAATACTTGCAGCAATATTGCAGCAACCTTGCTATAACGTTGGAATGTTAATTGCTGCAAATTTATGTATTGTATGGATTAAATATCAGACAGACAAAAAATTAGAAATAAATATTAAACGAAACGCACCATAGATACAAATAAGACATAAAATATTATATTCACTATGCGTTTTACATTTAAGAGGGAAAGATCATGTAATCGGCGGAAAAAAGCTGATTTTCATAAATTTTTTTGCGGCACAAGACTTTTAATAAACTGTCCATAACTTTTTTCACATATGTGAATTTTTTTGTAAAGAAAGTGCAAAAGTGTTCAGTGCAGTAGTATAGTGGTGCAATAATGCCGTAGTACTTCAAAATACTATTGTGCACTAGTGTGCTTAATAGTATTTTTCTACAAGGAATGCGGAATTGGCGGAAAACTCGTGATTGGTCCGATCAGTTTTATGTCCGTTCCGCCGAATTTTATCCGCAAGTTTTTATTTTATGCGCTAGGCTTATCGGTTACGCTGGTTACTTGTTGTGTGCGTGTATTTATGTATGTGTAATAAAAATGGACAACCTTCAACAAAAATTTGTAAGAATAAAAATTATTAGAATTTTTAATGACATATATATATTTTCTCTGATACTGAGCATCATTTCCAGTGAGAACTAATAATAGAATTTTCAGTTAATTCGACGTTGATTCCATTATCATTTCTCCCTAGGCTATCTCTAAGCTCAACAATAAGTAAATTTTATTCATATTTTGTGCAAAATGTTAACGTAAACAGGTTCGCGAATAACGTTTTGTTTAGCAATAATAGGTCCAACTAATGCCAATAGTGTTTCAAATAGTTGATGTGGCATTCTAAAATAATCTATATATTTTTCTACATCTTTGGCCACCTCCTTAAGGCTCCTGAGTACTCGCCGCGGCCATATTGAAGTCGTGGGATAGTCGAAGGATAGTCGTGACGTCAGAAGCGAGAAATTGCATGAAATGACACGTAATTTTGTCCGACATGCCATTTGTAAATAAAGCCAATTTGGATAAAACAAACTAAGCAGATGACTTTAAAACACTTCTAAATATCGGTCACGACTATCCTTTTTCCGCTTAACAATCAGTAAATAGTTGTAAAAAGCATGTAAAGTGAAGCAATTGAAACAGGAAAACACATGGGCACATAATTTTGTCCGACGTGCCATTTCTAAATAATGCCAATTTGGATAAAACAGACTAATCAGATGGCTTTAAAACACTTCTAAATATCGGTCACGACTATCCTTTTTTCGCCTAGCAGTCAGTAAATAGTCGTAAAAAGCATGTAAAGTGACGTCTATTCAGACAGGAAAACACACGGATAGCTATTAAAAGGAGTGGAAAATGTACTTTTATGTATAAAATTCAAAGAAACTTTACTCGCGGTCCATTTTTACGAATTTGGTAAATACGAGACAAGTCATGTTTTTACAATGAAACACATAATAACAAAATGACATGCACGATAACATTTCATCGTCAATCTGTCACGTTTCACGTGTATTAGTTCTAATTTTGTCCGCGACGAAATGTCGCTACCGTCAACGCGGAGTTCTCGGCTGAGGAGTCAGGAGCCTTAAGACAGATTGAAAATATTGTAAAATCGGAACCCAGATAGATTTATTAAAACAGAATACATTAATATAAAACGTTATAAATGTTTTAATTTACAAAAAAATATTTCTTGTATCCCTTTCGTTAAAAAGGACTAAAAAAAGATTAAATTTGAATTAAATATTTAATTTTTGTACAAGATTAAATAACAATACAAATTGTTATTTACATGTAAAAATTATAAAAATTTATGTGGAACAGCGTTCCACACACACGTCACATTTGAAAAGACTGAGAGCGAGTATTCGTCTCGAGATTTCAACAAACAACTCCTAAAAGTCTTACTGAAGTTATGAGCTGGGAGTCGGCCGCGGTGGCGCCTAGATATAACGCCCGTGGCCGCATTCGACTCACGAGAAGATCTCTCGCGGCGTGGCCGCCTAGCGGTGGTGCCAGCACTCACTTGTTAAATTCATTTCAATCCGAAATTACAGGATTTCATAAATTATAATTAAATCGAATTTTAATGTATACATGTATTTGATTCACAGAATCATGTAAACAGATATGATTCTGTAAATCAAATATATATACCTTGCTGCTAGATATAATTACTTTCTTTATATTTTAAGTTTACGTTCCAAAACGTTTTTTCTGAGAAAAATTTTACTTGATATAATATACGTTATTATTTATTTATATTTTGAGTAGGATTTTCCTCACAAATAAAATAGCCATTAAATAGCATATTAAATTAATCGTTATAGTATTATACATATGTATTAAATATTACGTAATTTAAATATTATATATAATGAAATATTAAATATTAACGAATAATATATTTTATTAAAAAGCTATATACTGTATATTAAAGCTTCTCATATTATCAAAATTTGTAGTTTATGTTTATATATGGTTAAATATATCTTTTGTTAAATATTTTTTAACACGAAAAATTATCTTTATAATTTTATAATTTATAAAATTCTTGTGTTATAATAATAATGATAATGATGATAATTATAAAAATACTCAACTTCATTGACATATATGTATATAGCGGACTTTTTTGGAATGTACCACCAATATCTGCTAGAGATTTAAAGGACGTCCTTAGAACATCTTCAAAATGTCTTATTTAATATAAAGAACAACGCAATTTTCGAATACATATTTATTATGTATGTATACATAATATGTTAAATATTACGAACCATCCTAAATATGTCCTATAGATATCCTACAAACGTCATACTGCAGCTATGATAAACCAGGATGTCCTTCGGACGTCTTTGGAACGTCCTATAGTCGTACAAGATACTAGGACATTACAAGGACTTTTGTGGACATGTATTGGACGTCCGGGGACATCCATGTATTATGTGGGCACAAGCATGTACATACATAACCTAAAAAATTTTTAATATACGCTAATACGCAGGACATAAAATGATAAAAAAGCATTAGAAATTATGAGTGATTTTTTTAAATTTATTTTTACATGCATAATAATTATTTTAAAAATAGTTCGATTTTAATAATTCTAATCCCAACGATAATCAAACATCTGTAGATTAAGAATCTTTTTGGATTTCTTGTTTCACATAACTGAGTGTCAAGATTTCATGGTCACCATAAGACGATGCGCGCTCGGACACGTTGCGCAAAAAATGTTATGATTATGACAAATTTTGTTATTTGTTGGTCATGCAGATGTTTTCAAAGATATAATCGCAGGATACGAGTGAATCACGGAGTTAATAGTGTCACAGAACAACGTTTATTATAAATGTATTATACATAAAGAGAGACGAATCCCAATAGCACACGGGACCGATAGTACACTAAAGCCCGTATCAGACTATGCATTGAAAATTGAAGATTGAAGATTAAAGATTGAGCTTTGGCCAATCAAAATATAAAAAGTTAAAATTTCCTTGTTTTGATTGGTCAAATTTCAATATTTAATCTTCAATCTCAATCTTCAATGCGTAATCTAATACGGGCTTAACACTCACAGCGGCCAATGCCTAGAGTTTTTCCGTTGGTTGAGTTAGATAAGTCAAGATGATAGGTTGGTGGGCTATCGCACCATGCGCTATCGGATTCCATCCCATAAAGAGAATCAGAAAACAAACTTTGAGATAAGAATGCACATATACCCAGATAACAAAATGCGCGCACAATGATCGCACTGTTCCCGCACACGTGCGAGTACTCGCATGCGCATAACCCTCATAACGCACGCAGATGTGTCCTCATTTGCAACTCATATCGCTCGCATGCATGTTTGTCTTACGCGTGCAAGTGATATAAGTTCAATTCCAGAAGATACGTGTTCACACACTGATGTCATAGTGCGCTTGCGAGTTACAGCAAAATAAAAATATAAGAAAACAAGTTTACAGAAAAATTGAAGTGCAACTAAGGACAAATTATTCATTTTATTTTACATTAAAATAAAATTCTACAAAAAAGTATAAAATATAAAGTAAAAAAAAAACTTATATACTATGTTATTGTTACGTCCGGCGACGTAAGATTCTTTTCTTTTGACGACGGATACACTATACGACGGAGGCCGAGCAACGATGACCCACTTAATCTCACTTCGATTTCCGGGAATACAGTGAGACATAAAATAGGCCACAGAGGCGAGTAAAAATGTCACAAAAATCAAAACACCATAAATTATAAGAGAAATGTCATAAAAATCAAAATATCATAAATTATAAAAGAAATGTCACAAATCAAAGCACCATAAATTATTAAGAAGTGTCAAATAATAACGTCATCGGAAATCGTCTTATTAGCTGAACAAATAAACTCGTTGACACAAAAAATAATTTATGGGAGCCTTTCGAGGTAACACGTTGCTCGATCCCGAAAACGTATAAAACTCCATCGGCAAACATTAAGGACGTTCACCGGCTAATCGATTTCTATACAAAATGCTTTAAATTTAAACTGCATGCTATTAATCATTATCGATATATCCCCTAAATTCCAGGAAACATAGCGGTACCGAATTCGAGTTATTAATTTTCAAAGTTGCAGCTTTTAACATGTAAGGTATAGCCCAAGCGTGCGCTGAAGTGACATTTTAATTCATAGCGACTGTGATATCTATACGATTTTTCTGAAAAAGTAGGATATGATGCAGGGCGATGCTATAAACAACATAAAAAAAAACGGAGATTCGTAGCGGTACCGTTGTTGAATTATCGAAGTTCGAAATGGTGTTTCCGACAGCACTTCGAAGCGAGTCGTCGCATGGAAGGAGAGCCACCGCTGAGACGCGGCAACGCCGCGCGCGCAGCACATGTGCGTAGTAACAGTAGCGCGGCTTTTTATTTGGATCGGAAAGGAAAACGATTATGCGAAATAAATGAAATTTGAAAATCAATTATATTATTTTTAAACGTATATTTATAGTAGTAATTCTTTACTTAACGTAACAAAGCGTAACCTTAACGTAATAAAGCGTAACTTCAAATAACAAATATCACATAATAATTATAAATTATATAACGCAACTATAAAATCTGACAAGTATTGAACCAAATATCCTAAAGAAGACTAACGATATGATGAATAATTTTATTCAATACTTTCTTATTTTTAGTCACTCGTGCTTTTCCATCGACTTTTTCAGATAATAATTCTATTTAGCCTTTCCTGCACTTTTATAAACTGCTATAAGTGAAGCACTTGTAAATCCGGCTATAGCAATTTTTTTTAAAACGTCTCGCGATATAATATTTTTGAAACTGCTTAGTTCCTGCAAGCTTATATTTATTTTACTGTTTTTTTTCAAGTTCTGTGAAGCTTACTTGAAGCGTTTTTGCATGCAAAAAAAGCTTCTCTTCAACTTGAAAGTGAAGTACAAGCTTTTCTAATGCCACAACGTCAAACTCGGCATTGTGAAACATTTTGTCGCTATCGTCGACATCATCGGTTGTAAGAAAATCATTGTACAACGTTGATAGTTTGAATTTACCTGGTCCTTTTCGATCGGGTAATGCTTTTTTTAAAACTGCAAGGCTATCGGAAAAGCCAGATATTACATAGAATGGCTCTATCATATCGTGTTTTAAAATAAGCCTGAGGAGTCGTGGTATATCAAAAGACGCATTATGTGCCACTAGCAGACAGCGAGTCGCAAGTTTCTTTAAAAATAAATTAAAAGCTTGCAATGCGTTTTCTTGAGTGCATGTCTCTAGTAGCTTATTATGATAATATAATTTCGGACCAATGCTGTGCAATCCAGTAATTTTTGTTGCGCTTGTACATATTTCTTGCAATGGTTCAATGTAAACATTAAAAATGTAATTGCCCGATTTTGCAGCAATTTGCAATATATCAGCCGTTGCATTAAGACCTGAAGTTTCTAAATTAAAAAATACCATTTTGCTTTCATTGAGAGATATAAAATCTACAGTGTGTACACTTGAATTAAAATCTTGATTGATTCCACAGTTTGGGAAGTATTGAACATCCTCCACTTTTTCTTTCTTTTTTCTCAAGACTTCTCTTTGCACCTTTAATTCATGCCGACGTAATTTTTTAACTTTTGTCAAAGCTAAACGTGCTTTTCGTTCTCGTTTCTGATCGCTTCCTCGTGCGTAAATAGATGTGTGTTGACCGGATAAAAGATTTAATTTTTTTTTCAAATGCTACATTCACCATCATTTTTAGTGCATACAGCACTAGCAACACGAAAATCGCAAGCAGCGCTTTTACTAAGGCAAACATTTTTTGGTGCTTTGTGAGCGATTATATTATTGACACTTTTATTGCTCTGACTAGATGCCGCCATTGAAAATTTTTGCGCGTTATTTGCATATTTATCAAATATTATTTTTAATTCGTTTAACAGTGTTTCGTCAGTTAGTTTAACTGTTTGTTTTGTCAAATTTTTCTGGCGACTACACCATTCCTTACAATTTTTGTGTTGACCATACAAATGATCTGGTATACTTCTTAATATATCAGCTAGTTGCGTAGTCTGGCCTTTATTCTGCGCAATTGCATACGTAAAACATTTTTTTACGTGGCTTATCACACCTTGTTTATTTAATTGTTTGCATTTTTGGTAAGTTCGTACAATTCATTCGTAAAATGTTTGACTAAATGATTTTTATCCGCTAATTTGTGAACGGTTTCACCGCTTTCTTTGCATACTGCCGCAATTGTCGAGCTATCTTCGTCTCCGATGATAACACGAACGTTTAAACCAACTTCTTTTAAAATATTGCTTTTTTTAATAAGTTGAACGCTAGTGTCCGCCTCCATAGCCTTCGCACTCCCCTGGAAATTGAGTCGACAGTCGTGGTCTTCTTTGCTGTGACCCTTATCGCACATTGTGCATTTACGATTTCGAGTGGCATAATCTAAAATTTTTTTGTTAAAAATCCTACAATTGTGGCATAACCGTTCAAGCTGTCATAACTTCTTCCGTTGCTCCAGCCCATGTCGTAAGATACGATGATATTTACAATGTCTGTTAATTTCGAATAAAACGTCATATCGGTCGAATTTTCATTCGTCTGTCGTGAACAAGATGGAATATTGGGATCATTGTAGGATTGAAGCAAGTTTAGGTGAGGATAGTCTTTTACAACTTCAACTGGCCTATAATAAGAAGAAATTAAAACAAAATAATCCATGATTTTATTAGAAACCAATTAGAAATTTTTTTAAAGAATAAAAAATACAAATAATGTACATTGTACGTAGAGATAAAAAATTACATTCAATTATTAAAATAAAACCCTTACACATTTTTTCAGAAATAGTGTTACGCAGTCGAAAATATTGTGTTCTGTATAAATTTGAGGAGGTGCGTAAAATAAGGACCTAAGATTTTGAGCTGGCCTCCGACTGAGTCAATTGTTACGTATTTTAGAGGTCGCGAAATTGACTTAGATCCTTATTCCGAACATCCCCTGATTTGTAGACGTAAACACATATTTTGTGCCTATTGTTTAATATCTAATGCAAGTTTCGAAACCTACTAATTATCAATATACAATTCATTACTATGGAAAAATATTCAATGTTTATGTCTGTGGTCATGTTTATTTTGTCAGTTCTATATAGTTATTTAATCAAAAGTATTTTTTAATTTAATATTTTTATTTAAAATTAACGTTCCATATTTTCAATCTTGATTTAATTGACTGATATTTAATCAAAATTTATAGTAAATACTAAAATAACTCCTTACAACTCTTCACACAGCTTTTTCATATTCTCAATCACTAGGCGGCGTTCTTCATCAGCAGCTTTCTTGCAGCTGTCTTTTGCACTCTTTTTTATCGAGTCTCCTACTATTTTTTCGTATCGCTTGTATAAATCACTTGAAATACCTGGGATATCTATACAGGCTAATAATTTTTTCAACCCAGTATAACCAACGCCACTGTGTATCGCACCTACAAAAAAGCATTACAATTATATATATAGTATATATTATAATTGTATCGTCCTCATTGAATAATATTATTGAATTTAAAACTTACCCAGTACAAGTAATAAGTTGCTTTCTGCATACTTGTGACCATTATGCATTTGCATCTTTCCTGTGCTAACTGTAGTTTGGGTCTTACACTCTTCGCAAACAATTGTTAGAATTGAATAAAGGCCTGAACGTTTTTCAGCTACAATATTTTGTAAACTGAGAACCCTCATGCAGTTGCAACATTTCAAATTTTTTGCAAGCACTTGCATATTAACGAAACGATGACCATAATTAATTCTTTCGCGAGTGAGAACATCATATCACATCTGGAACCGTGCTCACCGTCCACCACCGTAGACGACTGTCGCGGATCCACTCAGTTACTGTGAGCAGATCTTTCACGGGTCCGACCTAGGAATTTCCTAACCACTACACGAGTTCCACTACAGAGTTGGCTCAAGGATTTCCCAAACAGTAAGTCTCTCAACATTCACTCCGTCCCTTTCCCCTTTTATTTTCTTTTCTTTTTTTTTAATTGTAATTATTCTCAAGTGAGAAACTCGCGTCGTAATCCGATCGAACGGTCCACAACTCTTACGGAAATGAACTATTGGAAAGGCAATAATCACTATATTGACTTACGATAGTGATTATTCATTCTCTAATAGTGATTATGTAGCATTTAATGATTAGATTATTTGCAATAATCATTTCCTAATAGTTTTTGAATAGGTAATTATTAATTTCATAATCAGGTTATTTGGAATAATCACCAGCACACTACTTTTAATAGTTAATATATAAATGATTATTAGTCGACTATTCACAATAAACCCAATAAGAACTAGATTATTTAAATTTATACGTTTATTAAACGCAAGTATGGTATAAAACAGATATAGGTATGTGGCAGATATGTATATAGGTAAAACGGTTTTTATACGTTAGTGCAATATACGTTTATAATAATCGTTTTTATTACGTATATATAATACGGAAAGTATTTTATACGTTGAAAAATGGTTTATAAAATGCCAGAAATGTATTTACATTTATAACACGTATAAAAATACTATAAAATACTATCATATACTAATTAAACGTTCCTTAAATACGTTTATGATTTGTAAAAGTTGTTCATGTAAATAACGTATCAAAAATAGGATTTAATATCCAGGGGGTCAATCATGTAATTTCACGTGGAACTTTTCACGTTTCACTTTTCACTTTTCACGTTTCACTTTTCACTTTTCATTTTTCATTTTTCACTCATAGAGAGTTCACGTGAATCTTTTCACACATAGCGATTATGTATGAATAATGCGCGGAAGTTTAGTTTAGGTTCCGAAATTCACCATTAGAGTCTCTATCATTGCAACTATCAAGCGATCGTGAAAAAAGTTTCTACCTGCTTTTACAGTATAACTTCTACTGTAAAAATTTTATTATATAAAAAAAATTGTAAAAAAAATATTCATAAATAAATAGCAATATTTCTTAGTTATATTGCATAAACTTAATTTACAAATATAATATATATTACATTTATTTTTAATGATCCATATATTGTAACAACTATTTTATTATGTAGTAATCTAATACTCAAAATTACATTGTAATTTAATTCAAACATTGTTTTTCAAAATTAATTTTAATTAGTTTTTTATGTGTGCAAATTTTAAAGTAAATTAATTTCATTAGTCATTAAATTTAACTTTGTTTAATTAAAAAATATTGAATAATTTAGAATACGACCTTGATCAAAACTGAATTCTCCGCTCACACATGTATTTTCCAAATTTATAAGTTATAAACACTTACATGATTGATTAATATTCTATTTCACAAGACGCACCTTTCTTATATCATTGTGTATCAAAACGCGTTTAAAGTATATTTTTATCTAAATTTGCATTTGATGAAACCTCATTCTATATAATTATCAAAATATCAATTTGTCAAATATAAATATCAAATCTAATTACATCACAAAAGCATTATTTTTATTTATGTAAGTATTACTTTATCCTATCAACGCAATGCAATACCAAAAAGGTTAACCTCTTCAATAATACCTCTTCAAACTGTTACCACACTTTCATTCTTATTTCAAAATACATACAATTTATTAATTCCCTAAATTTTCACCTTTTCGCCATCACGGCTGATGGCGAAAAAGTTCACGTGAAAAAGTTCATATTTCCGCTCATGAGTGAGTTACATGATTCCGTGGAATCGTACATGATCGTGCAGTTCACGTGAAACTTTTCACTTTTCACGTTTCCGCCCTAGGGGAAATGTTACATGATAGACCCCCAGGTATAATATACTTTAATTATGTTAATTAAAGTTTAAGCGTAAATTATATTTATACGTTTTTATTGCAGCAATATTTAAACGAATAATAAACGTATTTTATACACATTCCGTATAGCTAATTAAAGGTTTATTGAAAACGTATATTATTTATGAAATGAAAAACGATTTATAAATTATCAAAATAAAAAATGATTTATAAATCATTTCAGAAATACCGAATACGGTTAAAATCCAAGACATTCAATTATTAGTAGTTATTTTACACGTAAAAACATTACGGTGCTCTCGAAAATTGAGCGATTTGCTTTGGTTTTGAGTCTCAAACATAGACTTTGTACTATGGCTACGTTCCGTTTCACGCATAATGCGCATGAGACATCATTTTATCCTTGTAATTCCCCAAATGTTAAACAAGGACAAAATGATACATTATGCGCATCATGCATGAAACGGAACGTAGCCTATGTCTATGGTCTCAAAGTTTTTTCGCGACGCCAGTTTTCGCGCTTTTGCGGCTTGCGCGGCTTCTACTAGGTGGCCATGCCGCGAGGGATTTTCTCGTGAGTCGAGTGCGGCCACAGGCATTATATCTAGACGCCATCGTGACCGTCTTCTTAAATCGCACTTCAGTGAAACTTGTGGGAACCAATTGTTGTAACCTCGAGACGAATTTTGCTCTCATTTTTTTTTCAAATGTGATGTGTATGTGGTTCGCTGTTTCACATAAAATTTTATATTTTTACATGTAAAAATAACAATTTGTATTGTTATTAAATCTTGTACATAAATGTTTAATTGAGTTAATAAATGTTAAATCTTTAATCTTTATTTAATCTTTTTGAACAAA